>NC_066893.1:30914051-31063477 GCF_022985175.1 Labeo rohita
CATATATATATATATATGTGTGCATCTCATGATATACATGTTTGTATGTCTATGTATATATGTATGTGTGTGTATGTACTTATGTCTGTGTATATACTTATGTGAGTATATATATATTTTTTATATGTATATACTCTGAGAATAGCATTCAGGAAATAATTGTATTTATAATATGAAGTTTGAGTGTATGGAATGAAACTCTGAATATATGGAATGAAAGTCAGAATATATATAGAATCAAAGTCTGTATATATGGAAGGAAAGTCTGAATATATAGAATGAAATTCTGAATATATGGAATAAAAGTCTGAATATATGTGACATTGTGAATATATGGAATGAAAGTGCAAATTAAAACAATTCTCACTGAATAACGTATAGCTTGCTTTATCCTCATTATCAAAGCAATAGGCTTTTAAATTGTGATTTGTTTAAAATGTCATTCCCTGAAATTTTCCAGTGCTTTGTTAAACTACAAGACTTTTTTTGTAGCAGCTGGTCATATTCCAAACAAAACAAACACACTGTTAAAAAAAAAAAAAAAAAAAGGCCAGGTGCCAAGTTCCTGCTTATCAGGCAAACATTACAGAAAGAAACATGCCTTCTGTCTCACAGGGACACCCACAGCATCTGTCTGCAATCTTCACATTTTGTTAACCATGATTGCCCATAAGCACTAAGAATGTTGCAATAATGGAAATATATGAAAATACCCCACTGCCTTAAAATTTTTAGTTTAGTCAACTAAAATATTCCAATTGTCATTTAAATTAACAACAACATTTAACAATTAACATTAATAACATTAACAAATAAGTAACAACATTTTTTAAAGTTAACTAAACAAAAAAAAAGCAGGGTAACAAATTCTGTTAAGTTGAAATGACTTTTTGAAAGAGTTTTTTTATTTATTGATTTATTTTTTTTACAGTGCATTTTGAAGTCTACAACACATCATCTTGAGGATCATATTTCCATTATTGCAACATCCTTAGTGCTTATGGGCAATCATGTTGAAGAGAATGCTGCTGTGGTATTTTTATTTACATGTATACACACCTATATATTTTATATATATATATATTCCCACACAAATACACACGCACACACACATATGTACACATACATATTTAAACTAGGGATGTAACAATTACCGGTTTGACGATAAATCATGATAAAAGGTGGGAGAAGTGGCCCGCCTTGTGCCTGGCCGCTCTGTCCCTGGAGGGTATTGAAGATATTTATTTATTCGGAACTTTGATAACAGGGTTTCTGCTGATGTGATTAGGTGGGGCCCTGTGGTATCAACAATTGGTAAAAGCGGTCAGCTCAGCTCAAAACCCCACTAAGCTGGCCGGCTGGATTGAAACAGTGGTGCATGGCACAGAGTAGTTTTGTGTGAAAAGATGGCGGATGTTTAAAAAGAGTGGTAAGAGTATAGCACGAGATAGTCTCCGTTCATTTTAAACAATAAGAAATGCATTGCAGCTTTTCCCACTTAATTCTCATTTTCATAGTTCATTTGAAGCCGTTTTTGGCGTTATTTTAATGGTAAATGTCAAGAGCGCATTGTTTTATGAGAGGGTACCAGCACGAATTCTCATGGCTCTGCGCTCCCTCAGATATTACTTGTGCGCCCCCTTAAAATTTGTCCTGTGGCTGCGCGAATAAATGCTTTATTGTAAACAGGTATTTATTAAATAATTTTATTTACTGAAGTGTAACCCTCATAGAAAGAATGTGTGTATTATTTGGTAACTAATGTATTTCAAGTCCGTGCGTTGCACTAAGCAATTGTGGGTTGTGCACCCACCGGCAGAAACATAAATCGGGAATTATAATGAATATTTAAATGAATTAATTATATGAATGTACCTCTGAAGGTTCTGACTGTCTTCAGAAAAGATTTGATGGCATTTTGTTTTTATCTTTACTCCATGTAATACCTAAAGAAGTGTTCTTAGTAATGCTGCTTTATCCACGGAGTTCACGGAAACAGATGCAATTCAGCTTTTCCATAAGCGCCATCTAGTGTCATACAGTGGATTTACAGAGACTTACATTTACATTCAGCCTGTGTACAGTTTTTGTCTGGCCAAGAAATTTGACCGAATTTGCCCTGCTGCAGCATAAATTCTGACAAGTTGATGAAAAGCAAGCTTAAGTGGATTCTACACATTTAAACAATTCAGACCAGTTATCTATTATTTATGTTATTAAGTTGTATTTTCAATCTCTTCCATAAATATTGATTAAATCAATTATCATTTTGACGTAACCCTTTTCTTTACTTAAAGGCTGAACTGTGAGGTTTATCTTTTTATGAAACTTTTTCACAGCTTTAATTGTAAAGTTACATTCGATATTTGAACATGCTACAGTTAATCTGTCGTCAGTCATGTTGTCATTTAAAATCCGGAAATCATTTGTAGACTACTGTTGTTTTAGTGATTATGCAACTAAAAAGTCATTTTATTTGTTGTTTGTTGATTTTAAATATAAAACTTGGTGAAGTGATGTATGTGTCAGTACTTTTTGAACATTTCCAGTACATTTTAACAATACAGTGATAATACTGATAACCGTGATCATTTTGGTCACTATAATCGTGATTAGAAATTTTCATACTGTTACATCCCTAATATACACACACACACAATTTTTTCCACCTAGATGTAAAAATACTAAATATTATATCAAATTATAATGTTATAAATAAATTTGATTTAGTTCACAGATAAAGAAGGGAAAAACAGTGCAACACATAACGTAGCCTATATTTGCTGAGTTTCAGTTCATTTTTGTGACAGAAAGGAAACTCAAATGGCAGAAAACAACATCCTATTTGTTTGTTTTTTTTTGTTATTTTACAAAAGACCTTTACAGTGATTCATTATCAATAAGAGAATAAATGACAGTGTTTTAAGTTGATTTTCCTGGTATAAGGAAGGAGTTTAAGTAATCACGCCGGCGCACAAACACAGAACATATCGGTTCCAGGCTTCCAGCACTGCTAACTTGACAGCGCAGTTGATAACGTTACTTTATCAAACTACAGTGAACCAAACAACAGCGCGCCCTCCTCTTTCTGTCACCGCTGCAACGCAACTGAAGTACAAAGCCTATAACTGACATAAATAATAGTTCATTGCAAATATGGAAATATTATGGAATATTTGGATTTGTGCCGAATGAGAGAGGTAGGACACAAGAGCACAAAGCTCCATTTCACAAACAGTTGAAAGCCTTTAAAGTAACGTTATACTCCTTTGTCAGTGAGAGACGTGTTGAGAGTCAGCACGTGGTCACTGTCTAGTGGTCCTTGTTTTTAAGTGAACAACTCCTGACATTCACTGTTCTCCTGCTAGCGGTTTTTAAACAGAGCTGCATTACTCTGGGCGCCCCCTTCTGGATTGAGGGTGAATTGCCTGTATTCGTTGTAAGGCCTCATGCACCGAACTGAGATGTCCGTACCGTGACCGTTTGGTATGAATACATGTATCGTTACACCTCTAACACACACACACACACACACACACACACACAACACACATATACAAACACACAAACACACACACACACACACACACACACACACATATACATATACAAACACAGGTTGATTTTTGTGAATTGTGGGGACTTTCCATAGACTTCTATTGTTTTTATACTGACCAAACTGTATTTTCTCACCCTACACCAATCCTACACCTAAACCTAGCCCTCACAGGAGTATTTTTACTTTCTCAAAAAAAAAAAAAAAAAAAAACTGATTCTGTATGATTTATAAGCCATTTGAATTATGGGGACACTTATACTGTACTCATAATTCACCTTCTCATTGTAATGCCTATGTCATTCCCATGTCACCCATGGACTCACACACACACACACACATATATACATACATATATACATATACATATACATATATATATATATACACACACACACACATACACACACGCATACACACACACACATATAAGTACGTATGTACAGTGGGTACGGAAAGTATTCAGACCCCCTTACATTTTTCACTCTTTGTTATATTGCAGCCATTTGCTAAAATCATTTAAGTTCATTTTTTTTCCTCATTAATGTACACACAGCACCCCATATTGACAGAAAAACACAGAAGTGTTGACATTTTTGCAGATTTATTAAAAAAGAAAAACTGAAATATCACATGGTCCTAAGTATTCAGACCCTTTGCTGTGACACTCATATATTTAACTCAGGTGCTGTCCATTTCTTCTGATCATCCTTGAGATGGTTCTACACCTTCATGTGAGTCCAGCTGTGTTTGATTATACTGACAGGACTTGATTAGGAAACACACACACCTGTCTATATAAGACCTTACAGCTCACAGTGCATGTCAGAGCAAATGAGAATCATGAGGTCAAAGGAACTGCCTGAAGAGCTCAGAGACAGAATTGTGGCCCGACGGAAGCCTCTCCTCAGTGCAAGACACATGAAAGCCTGCATGGAGTTTGGTAGAAAACACCTGAAGGACTCCAAGATGGTGAGAAATAAGATTCTCTGGTCTGATGAGACCAAGATAGAACTTTTTGGCCTTAATTCTAAGCAGTATGTGTGGAGAAAACCAGGCACTGCTCATCACCTGTCCAATACAGTCCCAACAGTGAAGCATGGTGGTGGCAGCATCATGCTGTGGGGGTGTTTTTCAGCTGCAGGGACAGGACGACTGGTTGCAATCGAGGGAAAGATGAATGCGGCCAAGTACAGGGATATCCTGGACGAAAACCTTCTCCAGAGCGCTCAGGACCTCAGACTGGGCCGAAGGTTTACCTTCCAACAAGACAATGACCCTAAGCACACAGCTAAAATAATGAAGGAGTGGCTTCACAACAACTCTGTGACTGTTCTTGAATGGCCCAGCCAGAGCCCTGACTTAAACCCAATTGAGCATCTCTGGAGAGACCTAAAAATGGCTGTTCACCAACGTTTACCATCCAACCTGACAGAACTGGAGAGGATCTGCAAGGGGGAATGGCAGAGGATCCCCAAATCCAGGTGTGAAAAACTTGTTGCATCTTTCCCAAAAAGACTCATGGCTGTATTAGATCAAAAGGGTGCTTCTACTAAATACTGAGCAAAGGGTCTGAATACTTAGGACCATGTGATATTTCAGTTTTTCTTTTTTAATAAATCTGCAAAAATGTCAACACTTCTGTGTTTTTCTGTCAATATGGGGTGCTGTGTGTACATTAATGAGGAAAAAAATGAACTTAAATGATTTTAGCAAATGGCTGCAATATAACAAAGAGTGAAAAATTTAAGGGGGTCTGAATACTTTCCGTACCCACTGTATATATATATAATGTTGAAATGAATATGAACTAGGATAAATAAATGAATATTATAAATATGTATATATGGGTCGAAGACAATAACGGGTTTAAGCATAAAAACAGTAAGAGTTATACTGTTTTAAATTGTTGTTGTTTTTCAAAAAAAAAAAAAAAAAAAGAAAAGGTTTTATTGCTTAATGTAACATTAAAACACATATAATGAAATTTGAATGGTTTGACAATTAGAGATTGAGGTTAGACTACAGAAATTGAAATCTGCACACAATGCTGATGCTGTTAACATTAACAATTTGAGAACAAAGTATTACAATAGTAATACTTTGCATGCTTTGATGTGATATGAGCTAAACGATCGTTAGATTTAATCAGCATTGATACAGTAGCGTCATGTATTGTAATATTTTTTTCCTCAGTTGGTCAGATCAAAAGTGACTTGTTACTTGCTTGTTCAGATGACATTATCCAATGAAAATTCTTATTTGGGTCATATATTCCAAGACACACACAAAAATGTATACATATAGAGCAGATGGAAACTTACTTCTCCTGACTTTCTCCTGATTTGATGCAGATCCTCCAGACACTGAGCTCCGTGTCCTGATCGGAAGTGTTCCAGTTCATGATGTTCCTGACGCGCCTCATCCAGTTGGACCAGACCAGCTCACCCTTCCAGACCAGCCGCACGGAGCTGAGCTGGCCCAGATCGGACGCCACCGCCAGCAGAGACGAGAAGGACTTCAGACCCGTGCTCTCCTGATGCCTGCAGACCAACAACGGTTCTATGATGATTCACTTCACACACACAAAAATAACTTGGCGTATTTCCGGATGAACACTTACTGGACTGAAGCAGCTTCAGATCTTTTTATGTCAGTTTCTGCTCTACTGTTATAAAGATCTCAGCACAATTTGATCATACAAATATCAGCATCAGCAGTTGCATATTTGGGCTCAGTCTGAGTCTCAGTAAAACTGTTCTGTTTTTATCCTCCATATTCTCACTAGATCAGATTGAGACTAAATGAGATCAAATATGATACTAAACAAAAAACACATGCAAACTAAGGATTTTCTTTTTATATTTTGTCTAAAGTTCAATAAACTGCTGTAAACTGCTGAAATAGGAATATAATTTTATCATTCATATACCAAAATATATTTATGTATGTATTTCAGGGGCAAAAAATGCAAACATTTCAATATTACACTATTCTACATTTAGGCTACATGCAAACGTAGATGGAATAGCCTACTAGAGAGCAAAACTAGATTCATCATTATTTAATAATTTTTTAATTTTTTTGTAGTACTGTAATACAGTTTTGTTGTTGATTTTGGAACACTGTAATAATAACATGTAAAGCTTTTCTTCAAATGTGACATGTGAATGTATTTTCTTGGACTGAAATGTATAGGGTAAAATACATTTTTAAATTATTAAAAATATTTTTTGGTATGAAACAAAGTCTATAAAGTGTTCAAATTTTGCCTTTTTTTTTTTTTTACATTAAAACAACAAATATTGTTTTGTGGCTCTTTAATGTGTCCTGTCAGATCACTGTAGCACCTCAATTCAAGCGGCACATGAACCGATCATCTCTTCATCTTTACTAGTTATAGCACAAAATAAACATGAATGAACATCAGAAGGTTTCTTGTTTCACCCGTGAAAAGATGTCAATACACACATTTTTCAAGTCCACCAACTTTACAAAGTCTGACTTCGACTTTAAAGGGGTCATCGGACACCAAGTTCACTTCTTCATGTTGTTTGAACATTAATGTGTGTTGTCAGTGTATGTACAAATCTGCCCTATAATGATAAAAATCCATGCAGTGGTTTTTAATTAATCTGTAAAAATAATATCCCCTTTTTCAAATCGAGCCGTTCTCAGATGCCTGTCGTTGTGGCGTCACATGACAGAGGCCACTCCCACAATAGTTGATTGATATGAGCGTCTGACCTCAGATCAGCTGTAACAGTCCGACCTCTTTGTTTCAATGCTGGAGCAGGGATGTAAGTTAGACAAGAATATCTCTGATTGAGCGATTGAGGTGTTGTGTTGCTGGATGTAATAATGAACATAGTGGTCGTCATTTACTCCCGACATCTGAGCCGCTGAAGATGCAGTAGATTACGTTTGTTTGTGAAGGGAATGCGCCTCCCGATCTACATATATCTGTCTGTATTCACACGAATCATTCATGATCCAGCTTCACTTACAGCAGAAGTGACTATAAGGGTTTTTTATGAATCTTTGCGATCACCTTTCCTTATAATGTGGTAGTTAGGAAGTTTAGCGGCTAAACGCGGCTAATGTAAACAGGCTCGTCACTCCACAGAGAGAAGAGAGGGGCGGGGCGAGCAGAGCTCATTTGCATTTAAAGCAGCCTCGACCAGAATGAGATGATTTTTGCAGAGCTGATTTTGACAAGGTAAAAAGGGTGCTGTTTTACAAAACCATTGACAATTTTTAACCGAAGTATATTCGAGACTTTTCAGTAAGACCCTAAAGAATCATATCAACTTGTGGAAAATGGGCATCCGATGACCCCTTTAACCTACTCTCCTGTTTGTTTTTTTTGTCGGACAAAGCGGCATATTTGGCGTTATGATTGGTCAGATGGCCTGTTAATCAAACTCCCAGAGAAGGGTCAATTGAGCAGCCATAACGGGCTGAAGAAATACCTGCAGTTAATGCCATGTGCTGCACTTTTCACATGTGTCTGTTTAAATAGATTTTTAAAGATATAAGGCCTTTGTGTCATTTGGAGCGACCACACATATAGTTAGTTGATGTATGGCTGTGTATGCTGTGACTCACAGGATTATGGGTAGTTCTGGGCTCTCTCCTCCGGTCCCGTTGAGCGTGACGGACAGCGAGGCTTCGACGGGCTCGATCAGGTTCTTCAGCAGGACTCTGATCTGGTAGTGAAACACTGTGGAGAGAGCGAGGAGGCGTGTGTATGTATTGCTATATAAACAGAAACAGGAAACAGCTTCGGTCACACACACTGACCTCTATAGGGCACCTGCGGGCCCGTTCTGAGGTACAGGCCTTTAGCGTTCCTCCCCGCACGCTCGCGACGCACGTCGAAGCCCAGCGTGTTGCAGCGCATCTGCTTGCAGTCCAGACACAGGCCTTTGTTGAAGGTGCTGTCGTCACGGCAGCGGTAGCCTATTATGGGCTGGCTGGCGTTGACGAGGGAGTCGGTGAAGAGTTTGACGGCGCGCTCGTGGGCGCATTTTATGGTTTTGGGAACACCTATAAAACACAGCGTCTGTGTGTAAATGACAGTGTCAAGCGCTGCTGGATTTAGTACGTCGGTCCTATTTTTAATCGTTGGGTGTATGTAAATATGCACTAGGTGGACATATTTCAGTTTGTTGTTTCACACAAGTGTGCAATGTTTTTCTAAGAGTGGAGAGCGGAGGAGACAGTGTCTCCTCAAAATATTGGGTAAGAAACTAATGTGTGTTAAAGAAATAAAACAATGCCAATACTACAAAATATAACATCATAACATGAGGTGGTGTATACAGTGAGGTCCATATATATTTGGACACTGACAGTGGATCACTGAGTTTTATTATTTTAGCTGCTGACCAAAACATAAGGAATTACAGCTCTTTAATATGTACCTCCCCCCTTTTTCATAAGTAATTGGACAGTTGAATCAAACGTTGTTTCATGGACAGCTGTGGGCTATTCCTTCATTTTTCCACATCAGTTAAGCAGGTAAAAGGTCTGGAGTTGATTCCAAGTGTGTCATTTGTATTTGGAAGCTGTTGCTCTGAACCCACATTATGCAGTCAAAGGAGCTCTAGATGCAGGCAAAACAAACAATTGTTAGGCTTCGAAAAACAAAAGAAATCCATCAGAGAGATAGCAGGAACATTAGGAGTGGCCAAAATAACAGTTTGGTACATTCTGAGGAAAAAAAAAGAACACACTGCTGAGCTCAGCAACATTAAAAGGCCTGGATGTTCACAGAGGACATCAGTAGTGGATGATCCTCTCTACGGTAAAGAAAAACCCTTTCACAACATCCAGCCAAGAAAAGAACTCCCTCAGTCTACAATCAAGAGAAGACTTCACAAGAGCAAATACGGACAAGGTGCAAACTAGGTCAGATTAGACTTTGCCAAAAAAACATCTAAAAAAAGCCAGACTACTTGTGGAAAAGCATTCTTTGGACAGCTGAAATTAAGATCAACCTGTACCAGAATGACGGCGAGAAAAAAGCCTGGAGAAGGCTTGGAACAGCTCATGATCCAAAGCATAAAACATCATCTGTGAAACACGGTGGAGCAGTGTGTGATGGCATGAGCGTGAACGGCTTCCAGTGGCACTGGGTTACTGGTGTTTATTGATGACGTGACAGAAGACAGAAGCAGACGGATGAATTCTGAAGTGTACAGGGATATACTCTCTCTCCCAGATTCAGCCAAATGCAGCAAAGTTGACTGGGCACTTCACAGTACAAATGGATGATGACCTAAAACGTACAGCGAAAGCAACCCAGGAGTTTCTGAAGGTGAAAAACTGAAATATTCTACAATGGCCAAGTCGGTCTCCTGATTTCAACCTGATTGAGCGTGCATTCCACTAAAAGCAGAAAGACCCACAAACAAACAACAACTGAAGTCACAGCATCACAAAGGAGGAAACTCTAAGGCAGTTATTGCCTGCAAAAGATTCAACAAAATATTTAAAATGAACATTTTATTTAAGATTATATTTATTTGTCTAATTACATATGAGCCCCTGAAAATAGGGGGACTGTGTATAAAAATGGTTGTAATTCCTAAGCATTTTATGTTATATTTTTGTTTTGTAGAATTTTGAAAGAATAATAAGTAAAAGATCAGTAATGTTTATTTAACCATGAAAATGCAACTGTGACATGAATTTACTAGGGCTGTCAAATGATTAATCGCGATTAATCGCATACAAAGTAAAGGTTTGAGTTTGTCTAATACATGTGTGTGTACTGTGTCTAATTATTATGTATATATAAGTACAAACACACTCATGTAAATATTTAAGAAATATTTACAAGTATATGTATTTATTATATTTTTTATATAATTTCTATTATATATAAATAAAACTATTTTGCACATAAATAACATTTCTCTTAAATACATAAACATTAATTCGTGTATATTCATATATAAATAATAATTACACACAGCACACACACATATATTAGGCAAACTTCTGTTCTTTTTTGTCATTTTATTAGTTTTTGTTGTTTTTAAGTATGTCTATATATTTTTTTTATAAATTTTTATTTTAGTTTTAGTTATTGCAGTACCAAATGAAACAGAACTTTTGCCTTGGAAACTAGCTGAAGTAAAATAAATGTTTAAATAAAATGTGTGTGTGTGTGTGTATATATATATATATATATATATATATATATATATATATATATATATATATATATTTTTTTTTTTTTTTTTTTTTTTAACATTTAAGTAATTTTTTATGGTTTTAGTTTTAATTCTGGTATGAAACTCCAAATGGCACAATCTGATAGGTCTAACTCAATTTGACCTAATGACATCATTATCACGTGGCACAGCTGATTGGTTCTCTCCTGTATCATGAGCCAATGAGCTCACTGCTCAACATTTAATTATATGACTAGTGCTAGCTGTAGCAGTTTGCATCATGCTTCAGAAACCCTCCACCTTCCCCAGCTCCACCTGTGTAGATCTGCTACGAGGTGATTCATGTATGCTGTGGGGGTTATTCATAAATGTTATATGTGCGGCAGCAGTATTTCTTACATGCTCACAGCAGCATGTTGTGGATGTATTGGCAGTAGCAAGTCTCTGTACTTGCTGATAAATCATATCAAATTGAGCCCTATCTTTGTCCACACGGATCTGTGCATGGGGTTCGGTCGTACCTTCCAGGCCGTACTGGAAGACGTTGCTGTAAATGTCGAGCATCTTGCAGCCGGGCTGAAAAGATCCTCCGTTGGGGTAGAAGTCCACGTGAGCGACGCTCTGCTTTATTCCCACTCCTGGCATGAAGCTGTTGCCGGTGAAGGTGTGGATGGCGTCCACGAACTGAGCGTCGTCCGGAGACAGTCTGTCAAATGCCGGCAGACCCTCGAAGTGTGGCGCGGCCGGATCCAGACCTGCAGCACACACACACACACACACACACACACACAGCACATGCTTCATGACGCTACGCCGGCCGTTTACTGGATGGAACAGCATGTGTTCTTTCATCCAGACTCTCTGAAAGCTGGTGGAGAACGCAGGCGTCTTTCTAAAGAAAACATTTACTCTGAATAAAGTTTTCAGACTGAATCAGCGTTCTGATCAGCGGTCAGCTAAACAGCGTCTTTCTCCACCGACGCTCATTCAGCAGTGTGTTCTGATGAAATGTGTGTGTTTGTTGCGCTGATGTTTATGTTTGATAGTGAGTCACTGAGATGAATCTCAAGCTCTGTTTGATCATGTGTTTGGCTTCATCTTACCAGTTATGCGGCCCACTTTCCTCAGTCCTCTGAAATGACTTCCTGCGAATCCAGCCACATGTGCTCCCAGACTGTAGCCGATCAGATGAACATCATCCATGGAGAGCTGTGCCACTTCCTGTCAAGAGAGGAAGTGCCGTCAGGACTCGCTTCGCTCTTAGATACGATGTGCATACAGTACGGACTCTTTTCACAGATTTTGGGTGGTATACCGGTTCATACAAATTTTTTTCTTTTTAAATACCGCAATACTGGTGTCATTTATATAACATTCGGAATGCAACACCCTTTGAAAGTGGTCTCTTTTCACTGTTGCACTGTTGCGAGGGAACAGCTGTTACTAAGTGTGAAAGTTCTAGTAGAAGGTGATGACATAGAAGACCTCATCCACATTTATCCACACTGACCGCCACAGATATCCACCACCCCCCGCCATCGGCTCCCGCGTCTCACACGAGCGTGACTTCAGCACTATATTAAATAAATGTTACCGTTTAACGGCTTTTTTCCCCATAGAATATACATACTGACAAACCTTTTTTTTAAAGATTTATTTTTGGCTTTTTTGCCTTTATTATGATAGGACAGATCATAGTTGATAGGAGGTGAAGTGGGGGAGAGAGAAGGGGGTGGGAACGGGAAGGTCCTCAAGCCGGGATTCGAAGTCGGGACGCCCTTAGCGCTGTATGTTGGCGTGCTGCCCACAAGGCTACCAGAACCGTCAAACCTGGTGACTTTTTCAGATAAACAGTAGGGATGTGACGAGATCTTGTAGCATAAGATCTCGCAAGATCCGATGTGACGATATCCTCCCAAAACATTTTGTAGTGTTTACATTAGAGCTGCACGATTACTCCTTAAAATATTGAGATCTTGATTCAAACACCCACACGACCTTATTCCTGAATGACAACGATTTATGTCCATTATGACTGTTTCACATGGTGAGTGTCAGTGAAGCGTGAGAAGCAGGTTTTGTCGCTGCCCATGTTAATGAATCAGAGGGTCGGGGTAAACGTGAACACAGAAAGAGCAACACAAACAGTCTTTTCAACCACATTATAATCATTACTTCTGTATTACAGACATTTAAATAATAGAAGTACTGGGATAAAAGTTTATAGTTTGGGTATAAACACTTATTGTCTACAGTAGCGATCAAAACGAAAGTATCTCAACACTTGTATGTATAGTAACGCTTATCCTCTTCCGCCCGGAGGTGGCGACAACTGCCCGTTTAAAAAAAGTATGTCATTGAATCATTCACCAGAACCACTAGTAAATTACGTTATTTTGTTTAGTTTTCTCATCTTTTTTCTCCAGAATCGTGAGAGAAACATGGTCTCCAATTTATTAAAAACAACTGTGATTCTCAATTTATCCAGAATTGTGAAGCTCTTGTTTAAATGTTGTTTATTACTGCACATAATTCATTAAAATGGAAGTTTAATTTCATAAAGTTCAAAATGGACCTACATTTTTTTTTTTTTTTGCATTTTGTCGTTTTCAGTTGAATAAAATAATATTTTCCCTATATATTTCATTATTGAGGATTTCTTAAGAAAAGTTTAAAACTCTCGTCTCGTTCTCATGAACCCAATGCTCAGATGCAGGCAGTGCGCTGAATGAGACAAAAAAGTTCTATATAACCAAAACCACTGCATAGACACTCTTTAGTGTAGAATAGATGCATGTTGATTTTATCAGACGATGTCGTGATTATAACCCTTAAATACACGCCTCGGGTCTTTAGCGACCAAGGACATCATTCACTACCATCTTCCCCCTTCATTTTTTCATTCATCAAAAAAAAAAATACAATTTAAAGGAATGTATGTTTTCTGATTAATTTTTATAGAAAGTGTATATGGTCGCTAGAGACCCGAGGTGTGTATTAGTATAAATATATTTTTTCTGTGCAAAACATATTAAAATATCTGATTACTCAACACATGTAATTCAGCTTTATTCCTCGAGGTGGCACTGTTTAATAGACAATAATGACGTGATGTTTGACACATAATTACCGCAGGCATAAAACAAAAGAATATCATCAGCAAAAACTGAACTAGTTTGAATGGCTATACTGGAAATGGTAGTTTTGTGAATACGGTTGAGATTGCGTATGTGAGCCAGATGCTAAATGTATTGTAAAGGTGCGCTCTGATGATGGAGGCGATGGTAAAATCATCTGCTCAAACTGAACCATTAAGGTAATGAAGTATGCTTTATTTTATTCTTCTGTAAATTTTCTGAAAGTATCAAGAGAGTTTTTGCTATTGCAGCAGTTAGAGATCCATCCGTGCTAGATATATAGGTCCGGGTCACTAAAGACCCGAATACATAATAGTGATTGGCAAAGCATTCATGCATTTAAGGGATAAATAAGAGTGACTCCTGGTTAACAGGTATTAATGGGTCGTGTTTAGTCACTATTTAGTGTGGAATATTTCTACAATATTCGCTCATCATGATAGTAAAATAGGGCCTTCTAAGTCAATCTACTGCAGTATGTCCTCTCTCCATCAGTAGAAAATGTTGTTAAAACTCTGGAACAGCCTTCCTGATAACGTTCGGGGTTCAGACACACTCTCTCTGTTTAAATCTAGATTAAAGACACATCTTTTTAGCCAAACATTCAAATAATGCATCTCAAACTTTTCCTGCAGCTATATCTGATCAAATGTTCATTATTAATCTTTTAGCTCTGGTTTAACAAATCTTCCTGTTCTTAGTTTGAACAGCAGCTACGCTAATTATGTTCCTATTTGTTCTCTGTTTTTGCCATGGGATTGACATCGCGTGGTAACTAGGAATTCACAAGCTCCAGTCTGGATCCAGAACACTTAAGAAGAAATGATGCCAACCCCACAGAGGACTTCAGATGATGCCAACCCTGAAACAACATACAGAACTACTGAATTCTGCTACTAATTTATAGTGTTCTTTGTCTGTTTGATTACGTCATTAATTGATCTTTACCACACATCTCGGCCATATGTACATCAAGCTACTACTACATATATAGTAAAAATGTCAATTTGGTGTAAAGCTGCTTTGCAACGATATGTATCGTGAAAAGCGCTATACAAATAAATTTGAATTGAATCATGCATAAAAAAATATTCCGTCATATAACGTGAAACCGGGAAAATTTTGAAAAATATCATAATACACATTTTTGCTCATACCACCCAGCACTATTTTATCGTAATTCTAGCAAAGTTTTTTAAATGTGAATTGATGCACAATACTACACTTTGTGTTATATTATCTTTGACATTAAATTCCTGTAAATTTCACAACAGTTGTGGCAAGGTTCTCTCAAAGTTATGAACAAACGTTCTTCCAGTAACGTTAACAGAACGTTCATTTAAAGTGATCTGGTCTTTAATAATGTTCTCAAATGTTCTCGTTAGCACAAAAATATCATCATACCTCATTCATGGAATGGTTTCTGAAATGTTTCACTAATGTTTTTTAAATGTTTGCAAAATGATGTTTTCTTTTTAATTCACAGAATTGCTATTTCAGACTTCAATACTCTTGCTAAATGGTAACACAGAAAATATAATTGTTGTCGCTCCGTTGACAGCTATACAGGTTTGCCCAACTATGACGACTTCTGTTTAGGTTTGGTTCACCAAACGTTTACGTTGAAGATCTTCATTACCTCCAGCCATTTGAGCAGCGTGGCCACGTCCTGCCCCACCTGTCTGCTGTTCTTGGCCGCGATTGGATACGGCTGACGCGCCAGACTCCTCCAGTCGCTGATGAACACGTTGACCCGGCCGAGCCGGACCTTCAGCGCAGAAGCCAGATCGAAGATCCACGTCTCCATGAGTCCATTTATCTGAGAGTGGGAGGAAGAGCTGACCTCATTCACACACAAACATGCTTCAAAACAAAGCCATCGGTCAAAGTCTTTGCCCGTTTCCTCCATCTCGAGGAACTTCCTGTCTGCTCTACATGTTTGTTGACTCACGAAGTGAGTCGTAAAGCTGCGGTACGCAGCGTCTAACGGGCAGTAAACACACATATGTTCCCGTTTTGCCTGAGAAACAGCTCTGTGAGCATTAAACAGACGTGTGGTGTGTAAGGCTTGCTATTGGTCTTCAAAATCAGATTGGAGAAAGTGATTCTGTAGGAGGAACCTTCATTAAAGCACTGGTCTGACTGAGCTCTGATCTTCTGCAGGCTTTACAAAGGTAGATTTATGATTATTGAAGACATTTTCAAGAACAAGTAAAGAAAATTGAATAGAGCATACATACATTTACAATACATACATTTAAGTCAAATTGAGTTGTACTATGACATGAAATATCAAACCTTGTTTTATGCCTTGTGAGTTTTTGATAAAAATCAGAACAAATATCTCCCAATGGAGTTTTCATTCCCCACTGACAGAAATTTGTTGTTCTTGTAAATGTATCTTGATTTAAGGATGTTTTGAGATGTGCACTGGTAAACATTACAAAAACACTGAGGAAGATATTCATTTTTTGCAGTTCAATTTGTGGAGGCGTGAATTAAGACTTCTTAAGACCGTTTTAAGACCCAAATAAAGCCTGTGTTGTGTTTCTTTCACCTTCCAGCCGTGTATAATCATCACCAGCGGGTCGCCGTGGTTGTAGGCGCAACTGTGGAGGGTTTCGGAGCGGAACGGGACCACGGCGCAGGTCTCCTCAAACACGCTCCCCTCGTGATACAGATGAAAGCTGGACTTCAGCACCGTCTTTACTGGAGGAGCGCTGTGAGTCTCTGCTAAAATTAAACCCAGCTGTATAATTTCAGAGCATGAAGCCCCGTCCCATCACGCCGTCCTGCGGCTTTCAGGACTTTCCGTGGCAAACGTTCAAAGAGTTTTTCTGAGAACATGCAATTATACAGTGAAGTCTGCTGTGTCTAAAATAAGAGCTCCCTCACATGTTCTAAACCGGTTGGTGGTTGAGGAATCGTGTTCTTACCTGTGAAGTTTGCATGTCCTCTCACAGGCGCTGTGACGGCAGTCATGAGGAGTAAAGCGCTCAGGACTCTCATGGTCATCTGGAGGGGTCAGGAGTTTCTCCTGTGGATCCGCGTCTGCTCTGCTGCCCGAGAATGAGAGTCTGACTGAAGATAGAGAGAGAGAGAGAGAGAGAGAGAGAGAGAGAGAGAAAGAGAGCGAGAGGGGGGCGGAGCCAGACTGACTCTCTGCTCTGATTGGCTGCAGGTTCTGGCTCTGTTTGAAGAGGGAAAGTACAGTGGGTTAATTGGAAAGAAAACCTGCCACTAAACGTTCTGAAGTTTTGATTGATCTCCATTCGATGAGCAAATGCTTCCTCTCTTTCATAACAATGACGTCCCTTATTTCCAAGAGCTCGTACCACTCTGATCAGGGTCTGAATGAGCGTCTTTTAACGCTGATTCATTGTTTTATTGGAAATAGATCATATCTGTATCCTGAGATCAAGTCAGCGCTTGTTTCAGTAAGTTCCAGTAAGTGGAAAGTGAAAGCATTTAATCTGTTAAAGTAGATTAAAGTAATCAGAAACTCAACAAAAAATTCCATTATATCAAATTCCATACACACACACACATATTATATATATATATATATATATATATATATATATATAATATATATATACACACATACATACATACACACATACACACCCTAACCTTAAGTCCTCTTGTTTATTGTTTTTGAATGTCAAACTAGCTCTACACCATGTAGGCCTAAAGGTTAACAGGGAAAGGTTAATCTAATCACATAAAGTCCTGTCATGTGTTAAAGATAAAGGACTAACATAAAAACCAAAACTGAAAACCTAAAATTAACTAAAAAAACACACTTGTTAAAATTGAAAATAGGCTTAACAATAATTAAAAAGACATAGAAACTAAAAAGTCAAAACTATAATAACCATAACATGACATTTGTTCATTCAGAGACGCAGCTTTTTGTTGACGGAGATGAACGTGTTCATGTGTCATTTACCCTCAGTAGACAGCAGCAGAATTGTCCAGACATGAACAGAACCTCCGCTTGCGAACATCCGACGCGGGTTTGTAAGCAAGAAAAATCTGCTGTGAACTTCAACAAAAGTTCCGTTTATTTCAGCAAAAACACAAATTTACAGTTAAAGTCACAGGATTTCATTACAAAAGATCTACTTTTTACTTTCAAAAACAACAAGTCAATAAAAGAAACCTGATCTACAAACACATGAACATAACCATAAATATTAGAGACAGTATATGAACGACAACAAGCTGAAATAAAACGTACATTTAACATGAAAACTCAACGGTGCTCTAGTGGAAAATCTTTCACAGCTCTTTTTGGCAAACGCTAGTCTTTGCCGCGAACCATTACACTCACGCGCGTGACGGTCGTGCTCAGACAAGCATGTTTGTCAGGTCGTTTCATGATCAATGTTGTCAGTCAGTGTGCTTTTGTTTGGCGTTTTTTGCTTTAATCTGGACAGAGTTCCTGACAGGAAGCTCCTGAAACGTTTCCATCATGTTAAAAGGTATAAACAGTCATTGAATCGTTTGTTCTGGGTTCAGTATAATATTAACCCATCAACAAAATACAATCAGATGTTACGTAGAGTGAAGGATTATGGGACAGACGGGTTGACAGACGTGAAGCTTGTTGAAGCACTTACATGAATCAATCAGTAGAAACTCGTTCATTATTTGAGTTGTGAAGATCTGCTGATGTCACTGATGAGTTTACTCATGTAAACGGTGTGTGAAGATGAGTTTACCGGCTTTACTTGGTCGCGACAGGAATTCGACTGATCTTGGGTTTTTAGCTCATGTTGATCATCTCGTATTTGTCCTTTAGGCTGCTGTCCTCGTCTTCCTCCTCATCATCCTCTTCCTCGGGTTCTTCGTGAGGTTTGTCGTTGTGGTTGGAGTGATGAAGCTCAATCAACAGGAAGTAGATCACAGCACCGGCGACGCCTCCTACTAACGGCCCGGCAACAGGGATCCACCACCAGTAATCTGCAGTGCTGCACACACACACACACACACACAAAATATAAATGACCAAATTATCATAATATAATCATAGAATCATCACAATATATCACCAAATCTTTAATAATATATTACCCAAAAAAATCACAACATATTACCAAATCAGCATCATTTATAACCAAATCATGTAATCATATCATGGAATCATAACTGAAATATAGCACAAAATTATTATAATCACCAAATCATCATAACACCAAATCTATATATATATATATATATATATAAATTACTGAATTATCACAATATCACTAAAAAATCTTCACTAAATCATCATAACATAATTTCTGAATTGTCATATCACCAAATCATCACAATATATCACTAAATCATCAGGAAATATCACTAAATGATCACGATAAATCACAAAATAAACAGTATATTAGAGAATCATCAGAATACATCGCTGAATCAACATATAATCAAATCATTATGATCTGCTATATATGACTGTGCAGAAGCTTAATTCATTTGATGAACCAGCTGTGAAATCCAATAATTTTAGTTATCATAACTACAACTATATATATATATATATACACCAGAACAAACTCAAACCAGAACACACACACACCTGAACAAACTTACACCAGAACACACACACACCTGAACAAACTTACACCTGAACACACTCACACCTGAACACACTCACACCTGAACACACTCACACCTGAACAAACTTACACCTGAACACACTCAACAACACTCACACCAGAACACACTCACACCTGAACACACTCACACCTGAACACACTCACACCTGAACACACTCACACCTGAACACACTCACACCTGAACACACTCACACCAGAACACACTCACACCTGAACACCTGAACACACACTCACACCTGAACACACTCACACCAGAACACACTCCTGAACACCTCACACCTGAACACACTCACACACTGAACCTGAACACACTCACACCAGAACACACTCACACCAGAACACACTCACACCAGAACACACTCACACCTGAACACACACCTGAACACACCAGAACACACCTGAACACTCACCAGAACACACACCTCACACCCTGAACACACCCAGAACAACACACCTGAACACACTCACACCTGAACACACTCACACCTGAACACACTTACACCAGAACACACTCACACCTGAACACACTCACACCTGAACACACTCACACCAGAACACACTCACACCAGAACACACTCACACCAGAACACACTCACACCAGAACACACTCACACCTGAACACACTCACACCTGAACACACTCACACCTGAACACACTCACACCTGAACACACTCACACCTGAACACACTCACACCAGAACACACTCACACCTGAACACACACCAGAACACACTCACACCTGAACACACTCACACCTGAACACACTCACACCTGAACACACTCACACCTGAACACACTCACACCTGAACACACTCACACCTGAACACACTCACACCTGAACACACTCACACCAGAACACACTCACACCAGAACACACTCACACCAGAACACACTCACACCTGAACACACTCACACCAGAACACACTCACACCAGAACACACTCACACCTGAACACACTCACACCTGAACACACTCACACCCTGAACACACTCACACCAGACACACTCACACCTGAACACACTCACACCAGAACACACTCACACCTCACACTCACCTGAACACACTCACACCTGAACACTGAACACACTCACCAGAACACACTCACACCACACACTCACACCTGAACACACTCACAACACACTCAACAACACACTCACACCTGAACACACTCACACCTGAACACACTCACACCAGAACACACTCACACCAGAACACACTCACACCAGAACACACTCACACCTGAACACACTCACACCACACACTCAACACCACACCACACACTCAACACCAGAACACACTCACACCTGAACACACTCACACCTGAACACACTCACACCTGAACACACTCACACCAGAACACACTCACACCAGAACACACTCACACCAGAACACACTCACACCAGAACACACTCACACCTGAACACACTCACACCAGAACACACTCACACCAGAACACACTCACACCACACACTCACACCTGAACACACACTCACACCTGAACACACTCACACCAGAACACACTCACACCAGAACACACTCACACCTCACACTCAGAACACACTCACCTGAACACACTCACACCAGAACACACTCACACCAGAACACACACCTCAACACACTCAAACCTGAACACACTCAAACCTGAACACACTCAAACCTGAACACACTCAAACCTGAACACACTCACACCAGAACACACTCACCACCACTCACACCAGAACACACTCAAACCAGAACACACTCAAACCTGAACACACTCACACCAGAACACACTCACACCAGAACACACTCACACCAGAACACACTCAAACCTGAACACACTCAAACCAGAACACACTCACACCAGAACACACACACACACACCAGAACACACCAGAACACACTCACACCTGAACAAACTTACACCAGAACAAATTTACACCTGAACACACTCATACCTGAACACTCAAACCAGAACACACACTCACACCAGAACACACTCAGAACAACACAGAACAAACCAGAACACACTCAAACCTGAACAAACTCACACCAGAACACACTCACACCTGAAGACACTCACACCTGAAGACACTCACACCTGAACACACTCACACCTGAACACACACACACACACCTGAACACACACACACACACCTGAACACACTCGTTCCAGAAAACACACACACACCTGAACAAACTTACACCAGAACAAATTTACACCTGAACACACTCACACCAGAACACGCTCGTACCTGAACACACACACACACCTGAAAACACTTAAACCTGAACCCACTCGTACCTGAACACATTTACACCAGAACACACTCACACCTGAACACACTTGTACCTGAACACACTCACACCTGAACACGCTTGTACCTGAACACACTCACACCTGAAAACACTCACACCAGAACAAACTCACACCAGAACACACTCGTACAAGAACACACTCACACCAGAACACACTCACACCAGAACACACTCGTACAAGAACACACCTGTACCTAAAAGCCTGAACACACTTGTGCCAGAACACACTCGGACCTAAACACCTGATTCTCTCGTACCTGAACACCTCCATGCCCCATCCGGCGGCGGCAGTGAAGAGGCGCGGACCCAAGTCTCTGGCGGGGTTTAGAGGATAACCGCAGTTCAGCCCCATGGAGACGCTGATGCCCAGCAGGATCAGACCCACGGCCAGTGGTTCCACACCATGAGGAGCACCGATGTTCCTGCCGTCCACAACCGCCAGAATACAGAGGACCAGCATTCCCGTCCCCACCACCTGATGGACAGATGGAGATCGGGTTAGTCAGAGGTCACTAACCCGAACCCGAACTTCAGCTGAGCTTGTCATTCCTCTAAACTCCTGGGAAATGATTGAAAATATTACGTTGTACTGGTGTTTTTTTTATTCAGATACACCATATGCATGCAAAATATTTAGAACTACATTTAAGATTTATGTGTTTGAGTTGTATATACAATTTCCATGCATTTGGAGTTTTAACAAGCTTAATGTGATGCATATTTGTCAGTCATACATCAATGAAACAGGTCAGATTTCGGCACTCCAAAAATCATGGTACAGTTATTAACTATTTGATTATTTGTTTGAGTTTATCTGCATTATAAAATCATATTTTGCTTTGCATTCTAAATCCATTTATTCACAGTGTTTAGCATAAATCTGTTCATTGTGGGGAAAAAAAATACTTTTATTTACATTTTAAAATTGTAAACATGGTTAAAATATGGCTAGCTGTGGAACAAGCAATAAACAATTAGATAAATGTAAGAGATTATTGATGATAAATGTATAAAGCTGGTTATTGCGCATTGAAAACACAGTTTGTTAGTACTATTACAGAAATCTGACCTGTTTTATGTATGTTCACACGTGTTATAGACAACACATTGGCGTTTGTGACGTATTTTTTTGCATACTTTACGTAAATATATTTAAATACTTTCTCATTTTTTAAAATTTGTGTATGCTTCACATTAAGAAATTAGTTTTTTTGTGTTAAAATTGTGTAATTCAAATTTTATATGCAGTTCAAATACATTAATCTTAAATTTAGACCTAAATGGTTAGTTAAGTAATTTCAAGGCAGGACGTGTTTATTTGGGGCAGAAGGAGCTGAATTAGGTCACGGGTTCACACTGAATTGGTGTGTTTCTGGGTAGAAACGTTCAGTCGATCGATGTGCATTAGTCAAATGGCATCAGTCTGTGGTTGTGAAACACGGACTAAATGTGTGTTTTCAGTTCGGTGATGTACAGACAGACTGACCTGATCCACGAAACCACCCAGGACCGTCAGGTGTCTGCCCGGGTACGAGGCGAAGATGTGTCCTGTGGCGTTAATTCCCGTGACCGACAGGATCCCGCTGGTGAAATCCATGAAGGCATCTGAAAACACACACACACACACACACATATATATTAATCACATGCATTAAACACGGGAAACTGGATTCCTCAAACTCACCATAATACAATCCAAAGACTGCAGCTGCTCCCACAAATGCACCCAACATCTGTGCCGCCACATAGATTGGAAACTTCCAGATCTTCAGCTTCCCCAGGATGACCATGGCCAGAGACACGGCGGGGTTCAGGTGACCGCCTGAGGAAACACCGAACATCACACCCGTACGGTAAACAAACAATATTTGCGGCCTATTTTAAGTATAGGCTAAACATATATTGTAAACAGCGACGCTCAATGAAACACTGTACATTTTAGAAACTGAAAACATTGAGTTCCAACCTTCATATATAATTTGAATGCATGTATTTCAGTAGCAAGAAAACACATTGCCAGTCTTACAGACTAAAGTTTTTGTTCAAATGTGACATATTCAAGTCAAGTCACCTTAATTTATATGCCACTTTATACAATACAGATTTACAGTATTAAACAGGAAGAGTTTCAATTATTTTAGTATCACTGAGATAGTTTTTAATATTTTGAATGATATTTTTGTACATATATTTTTCATGTTTATTTTATTTTTAGTCATGTGTTTGTGTTCTTGTCTTTTATTAGTTTCTGTTATTTTTAAACATGTATATATAGTTTTTATTTATTTATATATCAATTTTAGTGTTTATTTTTAGTATATCAAGTTAAATTAAATTAGAAATGCTGCCTTGAAACTAGCTGATATAAATAAGTTTACATTTTTATATTGCATTTTATTTCAGTCCACATTCACATAACATTTTTTTATGATTATTTATATATTTATTCATGTGTGAATATATTGTGATTATATCTTCTTGAAATTTAAAACAAAATACATCTTTTTAAATATATATTTTAGACATTTAAAAAATATATGAAAAAAAAATCTAACAATATAGATTTGGTCATTTTTATATATATTTTGGGAGTATATTTTATAAACTTTTAAAGCATTATAATGTATGAATGTAGAAAGTCCTTTCACATATGTCATTTGCAGAAACAAATTCATTTGTTGTCTATAACATGTGAACATATAACATATTTGAATAAAAATCAGCAAGGAACACACTGTTCCTAAAAAAATACAATTCACACACACACACACACACACTCACAAAAAAAAAAAAAAAAAAAAAAAAAAAAATCAATGAATCTGTCCTGGTGCTCCAGGCTCCATACGACCTCAGAAAGCAGATGAGAGCAACGTTTTCTCAAACCAATGTCATTAAGAGAGTCTGACGGCTGAGGAAACATCTCAGACCATCTGAAAGAAGAAGACCTCATCCAGAAACCCAGAGAAATCCAAACCCCAGCAAACTTACAGAAACTGCTGTGTATTCGGTTTATTGATCGGTTCTGGGAAAGGCAGTGATCAGACGCCTGTGGCTCCGGCTCACGTGTGAGTGCTGATGAGTTTCTGTGTGTGATGCTTATATAACCTGTGTGTGTGTGTGTGTGTGTGTGTGTGTTTACCCGACACGCCGCCGGCCACATAGACGCCCATCATGAGTCCGGTGCTGAAGCCGATGTGGACGGTCAGCGGTTCACCGAGAGTGTTTCTGCTCAACACCGTCTGAGCCACCGACCCGCAGCCGAACAACTGACACACACACACACACACACACACACACACACACAAAAACAGAGCAATGAGCAAACGCTGAGTGATCAACAGCACCTCTACAGAATAACACAGAGAATAAATCATTTTATATACATTTACAGTAAAACCTAACATTTGTGAATCTGTGCAGAATAAAGCAGGGTTTCTGCTGGTCTGAGGAAGGTAAATATAAAACCAAACCAAAAAGAAAATGGAAAAAAAATCAACTGAATGGAACTCAATATGTTTTCTTAATGAATTAGATTAAAAACACTTCAGATTCTAATGAAAAGACACTCCTACAGATTTCCATTTCAAAACAAGACTAAAAATATTAATTCAAAGAGAAAAGTTTTCATTTCCCACTGGCAGATATTTGTTCTTGGTTCAATCATAAACTCGCTTTATTTTGTTCTGTTTCTCAGAAAACAAGACTTGCGTCTTGAAACTAAGTAAAGGTATCTTGATTTAAGGATGTTTAGATGTACTGGAAAACAAGACTCACAAATACTGAGGAAGATGCTCATTTTACGCAGTAACATTTATTGCCTTAAACTGCTTGAATTTAAGACTTTCTGCTCTTATTTAAAAGGCCTTAACCTGAGGAACAGCGAACGAAGACAGCAGAAACCCTGTACAGCTGCCATCTGAGCTGAATCTGAGTGAAGGTAAGGACGCAGACACTCACCACCAGCACAAACGTCCCGAGGAACTCGGCCAGGAACTCTTTGAAGATGCCGTGTTTGAGGGCGCAGTGATGCTTCATGATGCTGCGAGTGCGTCTGACGGGACTGAACACACACGGGACGCTCCGCTGCATTAAAGCCTCCGATGGGACGTCCCAACACACGCCATCGATCCGCCTCATCACGGACGAATCTGAGCTCACTGACACTCACAAACAGCAGCTGAAACACTGGACTGACTTTAAACTAGTTTCACTCAGGAACTGCTGGAAAATCTCACAAATAATGACAAAGAAACGGCAAGAAACACACTGAATTCAAGTAAAATTGTGTACTAGAAAAACCAAAGTACCTGTAGCATTTTCATCTTATTCCAATAATCTTTGTTTTATTTACTACTTTGAAAATCATTTTAGGGTGGACACCTACCACAAACATCACTTCTTTTATTTTTGGGGTTAGAACAGAAACAGAAACAGTGAGGAGAGGCAGAAAATCACCACAAATGTGCCATGGTATTATTACTATGCTTTCTGAACA
The DNA here is from genome assembly GCF_022985175.1 of Labeo rohita. Taxonomy (NCBI): domain Eukaryota; kingdom Metazoa; phylum Chordata; class Actinopteri; order Cypriniformes; family Cyprinidae; genus Labeo; species Labeo rohita. The sequence goes on from NC_066893.1 coordinate 30,940,339, forward strand.
CATATAACAGTACCATAGAAATAGTATTTTCAAATATACACTACTGTTTTTGGTCAAATTTAAAGAAATGAACACTTTTATTCATCAAGGACACATTAAACTGCTCAAAAGTGCCATTAAAGACATTTATAATGTTACAAAGATTTCAATATCAAATAAACGCTGTTCTTTTGAACTTCCTGTTCATCTGTGAATCCTGCAAAATAAAATGCATGACAGTTTCCACAAAAATATTGTGCAGCACAACTGTTTTCAACATTGATAATAAATCCGCATATTAGAATGATTTCTGAAGGATCATGTGACACTTAAGACTGGAGTAACGATGCTGAAAATTCAGCTGCGCATCACAGGAATAAATTATATTTTAAGGTATATTAAAATAAAAACTATTATTTTATATTGTAATAACACTTTGCAGTGTTATTGTTTTTTTCTGTATTTTTGATCAAATAAATGCAGCCTGGATGAGCATAAGAGACTTCTTTAAAAACATTACAAGTCTTACTGATCCCAAACTTTTGAGTGTCAGTGTAAATATATGCTCAAAATATTACAGTAAAGTCAATTTCATTAAAACGTACAAACCATATTTATTTTTTCACAGTAACCCTTGATCAAACGGACACGAGGAATTAGAGCCGCATGTGACTTGTGATCAGCAGCTTCACTACTGTAAAATCATGATGCATTACTGCTCATTTTACCATAGTAACATTAGTAAATGTGTAATTGTGAAGACACACGTGAATGATGAATTACTGGAGTTACATGTTCAGCAGTTATTTTAGTGATGCATCAGTCTCATCTTCATCCTCCTCCACATCATCTTCATCAGCTGAACTCTGTGCTTTATTGGGTCTCGTGTTGCGCCTGCAGACGATCAGATGGGTCAGGGGTCAGGGGTCAGAGTGTGTGTGTGTGTGTGTTCAGTGAATCAGAGCGTGCACACGTCTCACCTGATGTGATTGCGGAGGCCGCAGATCTCTGTCTTCAGCTGATCGCTGATCTCCTGCTGCTCCTCCACGTCTCTCTGCAGCTTCTTCCGGCTGTTCTCCAGCCTCTCGATCTCCTCCTCGGCCTCGTCCAGCTGACGCTTCAGGGTTTTTAGTCGCAGAGCCAGCTGACACACAAACACACACAAACACACACAAACACACACAAACACACACAAACACACAAACAACACACACAGACCGAATGTGATGTGATGATTCTCATATTTCTAGAAAGGTTTAGTATATTTATATTCAATAAACGGACGATATTTAAGCACACATATCACTCACTGGTTAAAATATTGCTAAATGTGGCTGAATTATAAAAACTGGTACTTTCTCAGTACCTCATCTTTTACATCAGTGAGAGGTGGTGTACAGATGTAACAGTATTAAAGAAGATGTGCTGTTCCGATCTAGAATCGCTTTTCATTGACTGTAAGCCGTTCTATTCCCCAGTTTTGCTCGTTTATTCTCGTGAGCGTCTACATTCCACCGCAAGCGAACGTAAGCCTGGCTCTACAGAAACTCACTGATCAGATCGCAGACACGGAGCAAAAACACCCAGACTCTGTTTTAATCACTCTCGGGGACTTTAATAAAGCTAATCTCTCCTGTGAACTGCCCAAATACAGTCAACATGTTACATGTCCCACCAGAGACAGTAATATACCGGACCACTGTTACACAGTAATTAAAGATGCATATCACTCTGTCCCACGGGCAGCTTTGGGACTCTCTGATCACTGCCTGGTTCATCTTATACCGACCTACAGGCAAAAACTTAAATCTGCTAAACCTGTAGTGAAGACTGTAAAGAGATGGACCAATGAAACAGAGCGGGTTTTACAAGCCTGTTTCGAAAGGACTGATTGGAGCCTTTTTCGAAGCTGCTGCCACTGATCTGAACGAGCTCACAGAGACTGTAACATCCTATATCAGTTTCTGTGAAGATATATGCATTCCTACCAGGACTTATTTAACATTCAACAATGATAAGCCATGGTTTACAGCAAAACTCAGACATCTTCGTCAGGCCAAAGAGGATACCTTCAGAAAAGGGGATAGAGTCTTGTACAATCAGGCCAGGAACACACTGAATAAGGAGATTAGAGCAGCTAAAAGGACCTATGCAAAAAGGTTAGAAGATCAGTTTGCTTCAAACGACCCAGCCTCAGTGTGGAAAGGTCTGAAAGCCATCACAAACTACAAGACGCCATCCGCCAGCACTGAGGTGAATCAACAACTTGCTGAAGACCTGAATGAGTTTTATTGTAGATTTGAAACCCCCCACACCCGTTCTGACCATCTCCTTACACAACCATTAACACCTCCAACAAACCCCCCCCCGCACTTCAGATTAGTGAAGAAGATGTGCGCCAGGTCTTCAGAAAGAACAAAAGAAGAAAAGCACCAGGCCCGGACAGTGTGACAGCAGCCTGTCTGAAAACCTGTGCTGATCAGCTGGCCCCCATCTTTTCAGAGATCTTCAACAGGTCTCTGGAGTTGTGTGAAGTTCCATCATGCTTCAAACACTCCACCATCATCCCCGTCCCAAAGAAACCCAAAATTACTGGACAGACCAGGGACTTATGTGAGGATCATGTTTGTGGATTTCAGTTCAGCCTTCAACACCATCATTCCTACACTCTTCCAGACCAAACTAAACCAGCTCTCTGTTCCTAGCTCTATCTCTCAGTGGATCACCAGTTTTCTGACAGATAGACAACAGCTAGTGAGAATGGGGACATTAATGTCAAGTAGCCGCACCACCAACACTGGCGCCCCTCAGGGATGTGTTCTCTCCCACTGCTCTTCTCCCTCTACACCAATGACTGCACCTCTAAAGACCCCTCTGTCAAGCTCCTGAAGTTTGCAGACGACACCACACTCATCGGCCTCATTCAGGATGGTGAAGAGTCTGCTTACAGACAAGAGGTTGAGCAGCTGGCTGTCTGGTGCAGTCACAACAACCTGGTGCTCAACACGCTCAAAACAGTGGAGATGATCATAGACTTAAGGAGAAACCCCCCTGCTCTCCCCCCTCTCAGCATCATGGACAGCACTGTGGCTGCAGTGGAGACATTGAAGTTCCTGGGGTCCATCATCTCCCGGGACCTGAAGTGGGACACTCACACCCAGTCCACTGCAAAAAAGGCCCAACAAAGGTTGTACTTCCTTCGACAGCTGAGGAAGTCCAACCTGCCGCAGGAGCTGCTGAAACAGTTCTACTCAGCCGTCATCGAATCTGTTCTTTGCACATCAATAACTGTCTGGTTTGGCTCAGCTACAAAATCAGACACCAGAAGATTACAGAGAACGGTTCGGACCGCAGAGAGGATTATTGGTGCTCCCCTGCCCACCCTTCAAGAACTGTATACATCCAGAGTGAGGAAAAGGGCTCAGAAAATCACTCTGGATCCCTCACACCCATGTCATCCCCTTTTCGAACTTTTGTCATCTGGTCGGCGCTACAGAGCCACAAATACCAGAACAACCAGACATAAGAACAGTTTCTTCCCTCGGGCAATATACCTAATGAACAGTTAAATGTTCCAGACACCCCCCCCCACTGTGCACTAAAAATATGTGCAATAACCTTACATTTATGTGTTACCACCTACATCTCAGTACATCCCGACATCTCATTCTACTCTACTCTACTCTTCTATTCTATTCTGTTCTGTTCTTTTTCTATCATCTGTAGCACAACTGTATATACAATTTATTTATTTTCTTAAATCTTCTATTGCAATTTTTGTCTATTTATATTTACATGTGTGTATTTTTTTATTCTCAACTGATATTATTTTCTCTGTGGTGTTGTTGTTGTCGTCTCTGTGCACTGGAAGCCTGTGACACCAAAACAAATTCCTTGTATGCATAAGCATACTTGGCAATAAAGCTGTTCTGATTCTGATTCTGATTTTTTAGTCTTGTTTTCCAGCACAAATGTCTAAATGTTTATAAAGATACTTAAGGTATAAAGGCTTGTTTTATGAAAAACAATTAAATTAAGTACGTTTATGCCTAAAACAAGAAAAAATATCTGCTCATGGGGTCAGAAAAAAAGCACCTTAACTCAAAGGGAAAACAAGTCCCTTCTTCTGATGCCACTGCAAGATATTTGGGGGCCAAGTACCGAAGGTGCGATGGCACCTATTGTATCCACTGGCGTTCTTATTCTTCTTCTTCCGTTTCTTCCGCTCTAGAGTCTATAGCAGCTCACAGAACCACTTGTGGGAAAGTTGTGAAATTTTGCACACTGATAGAGGACAGTCCCAACATTAACCACAGCAAGTTTGGAGTCTCTAACTTTTGGACAAGTCCCTAACCACTTGTCCAAAAACTCAATCATTTTATTGCTAATAACTTTTGAACGATAAGGCACTGAAGGAAAATTCTTTCTTTTTCGAGCTCGTCCTAGACGGTGTCTGATTTTCACCAAAATTGGCTCAGATCATCTTCAGTCCATGCTGGCAAAAAGTTATAGAATTCAAGTTGATTAGTCAAACCGTTCTCAAATAACGCACGAATGAATTCTACAAAAAGCACACAAAAATGGTTGTGAGGCTATATCTCCGCAACGGTTTGGCGTATTGAGACCAAACTTGGTGTGTGTCATAACAAGCATGACCTGAGACTGCCTGCAGGAGATAAGAAAAATGGCTATTTTTTTTTAACTTCTGAATGGTTTGGCCAAAAACCTCTTTAGATTCGCTGCATCATGCCGACTCCAACCATACCCAATTTTCCCATGTCAGCCATTTTTGGTGCCAGCCATATCGAATTTTGTCCAAAAATGCTATATTTTAAGAACGCATTGACGTATTGTTCTGAAACTCAGTATGTGTCTTCGGCACCATGCCCTGACAGTACTCAAAAAGTTTGAAGAAAAAAAAAAAAAGTAAAAAAAGTAAAGTTTAAAAAGTAAAGTTCTTTAAAAGTAAAGAAATTTACAAAAATGCTAATAACTTCTGCTTACATTAGCCTATTGTAATGAAAGTGATCTCAATGCCAAGAACATTGATACCCATTATGCCAATATCGGCCAAACATCCTGTCTGCCATTCGGATTAATGTTGAAAACCTACTTTTTCTAACTCCTCCTAGACCGTTAGTCCAATTTTCACCAAATTTGACTCAGACCATCTTCAGACCTTGCTGACCAAAAGTTATGGATTTCGTGTCGATATATGAAATGGTTTCCATTTAGCGCATCAACGAATTAGCTGGAAAGATGCCAAACTACATCTGAGCCTGTATCTCTGCAAAACTTTGTGTGTGTCATTGTCACCTCACACAGAACACGCCACATATATTTGAAAACAGCACCACCTGTTGGTCAAAAGTGATAAGTCATTAAATTACATTATTAGCGGTTGTATTTAAAATTTTTCAGCCATTTCAACTGATCTCATCCTAAAATGGCTTTAATTACTCATTGTTGTAGTCGGTCTGTTGCTCCTTGCCGTGCTTAACTCCTCATTCTGCCTCTTTTGTGCTTGCAGCTTTATTTGTCCTTGTTTTCAGCAAAAACTCACTCAATTTTGATTCATTATTATGCCATTTGGCATCTCAAGTGAACATACCATATAAATGCATCATTTTTGCTTTTTGCAAAGTGAGCGTCATACTCCATAATATCAGCTCACACATCGTTAAAACACTTTACACTGTCTCAAATCAATCCTTCTTCATTACACAAGCCAAGACTGTCATATAACAAACACACTTCATCACTCATAAAACGCTTCAGTGACGTGTTTATACAACAATAAGGATTCTCTCTCTCTGTCTCTTGTGTTCAGATTGACTGCAGTAAATGTTTCATGTTTCCCATCATTCCTCAGCCGGTGATGAAACTCTGTGTTCAGCTACATCCAAATATTTAGATGACAATGCATTTTTTTATTTATATATTTCAATATGGTTTTACTGTAGAAATGTAGCACATTTGTATCTTATTCGGTTTTGATACATTTGAACTTAACTTGAACTGGCCTGGAGGTTCATAGAGGAGTTTTGTTGTTTGTGTTCAGTTTGTGTCTGAAAGAGTTAAAGTCATTTAAAAGATGTTTTCATTTGATTCTGATAAATGATGATAAATGATGCAGTTTATCCACACAGATGCTGCTGTGCTGAGTGAAGAGTTTAAAAAAAAAACTGACCCTCGGCCTTAAAACACACCTGTATGCCTTAGCTTTCATCTCGAGCTGAGTTTGGACATTGTGACTAGCCAGGTTTCCATCCAAGGATTTTTTTGCAGAAAAATATTTAGCGCTTCAAAATTTTTACCGATATAGCTGATGGAAATGCCATTTATCAATAAAATTTCTCATGTGTCGACACAATCTTTTTCTGTTTGACTTTAGCGCGTAAATTCTATATCGATACTTCAAATGTCGCAAAAACTGTTTGGAAACACTTTAGCCTATAGGCAGCGTCCGTTTTCACGCTGTTGCTCACGTTAAAATAATTAATAAAAATAATTTCTCTGTAGTTCAAAATCATATTCATATTATTAAACTGTATCTAAAATGATTTTTATATGGTAAGAGAAAGACGAATTACCTTTCAAACATACATATCTTAATCTGATGTTCTTTTAGATTTAAATTAAATTCCATTAAAAAAATTCCTTCCATTAAATTTTAAGTATTTGTGGAGTGATGGGAAGTAAAATAACATGTTTTTCAATATGTTTGGCTGACTGTATTTTATGACACTTAACAGGCTTAAAAAAAACCACTCATGCCACTTGTTAATAAAAATAATTTAATGTAGGCCTATACAATTAAATAGCAGCCTATATAATAAAGTTCGTTTCAAACAGATGAAGAACAGGCTATTAGCCCATGTCATTTGCACAATGGTAAAATTATGTATGTAAACACCTCAAGGGCAATTTTTTTTGCGAAAAACCAAAACTTCTGCAACAATTTGTCTTTTTAGGGATGGCGACATCACGCACAATGTTTTATCAGTAAAAAGCCAGTTGGATGGAAACAGGCTGGAAACGTGGCAATTGTTACTTTGGTCAGTCATCGTTGTTGTTAAATGTGTTATATAAATAAACTGAACTGAACTGACCCGAGTGTTGAGAAACGGGTCCTAGCGATTGGACAAAACTGTACGAATGTGTGTGCGAAGGTCACCTGATCTCTCTGGTCCTGCAGCGAGAGCTTCTCCTCCTCCAGATGCAGCGTCAGCTCCTTCATGCGGCGCTCCAGCCTGCGGTTCAGCTGCTGCAGGTCGCTCTTCTCCCTAATCGCAGACAGAGGAACAGAGCGTCAGAACGGCAGGAGACGCCGTCAGTCGGCAGCGTCCGGTGCGTTTCCTCACTTCTCCTCTCCCAGCAGCCTCTCCTCCAGCTCCTGCACGTGGAGCTGCAGTTCGGAGACGACGGCGTCCTGACCGAGGCGCTGAGATCCCTCCAGCTGCGACACGCGGCCCCGCAGATCCTTATTCTACAGGACAGCAGACACGGGAGCTCTAAACAAACCTGATTCAGACTTCATATGTTAAATAATCAGCCCCTGAAATAAAGTCCCCTGGAGATTTACAATAATATTTCAAGAAAAAAGAAGTTGAATATGATGTGAATGTGTAAATAAAGTGAATTTAGCACAACTTGCATTCCTGCATGATTGTTAATCTCACAACACTGATACTGCCATTTCAGTTTTAGTTTATTTTATTTTTCATTTTATTTTCTTTGTTTTAATTTCACATTCAATTTAGAAAACTGAGAGATGTATTATATATTTCAGTGAAATGTCTGATTCTAAACTAAATGATGTTTATATTCATATATTTGAGTGAAGTCGTTCACCTGTCGCTCCAGACGGATTTTGTCACATTCCAGCTCGTGTCGAGCGGCTCGTTCCTGCAGCAGTTCAGCTCTCACCTGCTCCATCTGACACACACACACACACACACACACACTTATAACACAGCACACTCACATACACAACACACACTTTAACAATTTATTTAAATCCACTTAAAAGAAAATAATCTACAGGGACATAAATATTACAGATGTAGCATACAACAGATCTTCACAATATTAAGCATGAATAATTTTAACAAAATAAGAGAGATGATACAAATGCATGATATTTTCTTATTTAGTACTATGCTGAGTAAGATATTTTACATAAAAGATGTTTACATATAGCCCACAAGACAAAAAAAAAAATTGTGAAATTAATAAAATAACCCCCTTGAGAAGTTTGGGAACCCTTGGTTCTTAATACTGCGTGTGGTTACCTGGATGATCAAAAACTGTTTTTTGTTTAGTGATGGTTGTTCATGAACCCCTTGTTTGTTCTGAACGGTTAAACAGAGCACTCTTCTTCAGAAAAATCCCCCAGCTCCTGCTGATTCTTCAGTTTTCCAGCATCTTTTGCATATTTGAACCCTTTCCAACAATGGCTGTATGATTTTGAGATCCATCTATTCACACTGAGAACTACTGAGAGACTCAGACACAACTATTAAACAAGGTTCAAACACTCACTGATGCTCCAGCCCGGAAATTCTTTTTGAATTTGAAGATCGAGGTAAATTATACTTAATTTGCCTTTTGGGAAACATGCAAGTATCTTCTGCTGCTTTCGAAGGGCAGTACCAAATGGAAAATAAATGACATTTCAACAAAACAAGAAAAATTTGGACATCTTCATTCTGTCCAAAAGTTTTCACTCCCGGCTCTTAATGCATCATGTTTCCTTCTGGAGCATCAGTGAGTGTTTTAACCTTGTTTAATAGTTGTGTTTGAGTCTCTCAGTTGTCCTCAGTGTGAAAAGATGAATCTCAAAATCACACATCATTGTTGGAAAGGGCTCAAATATGCAAAAGATGCTGGAAAACTGAAGAATCAGCAGGAGCTGGATGTTTTCTGAAGAACAGCAGCAGTTTAACTGTTCAGAACAAACAAGGGGTTCATGAACAACTTTCACTAAACATAAAACAGCCGTAGGTCATCCAGGGAACCACACAGTACTAAGAACCAAGGGTTCCCAAACTTTTGAAGGGGGTTATTTTATTTTTTGTCTTGTGGACTATATGTAAACATCTTTTATGTGAAATATCTTACTGAGGATAATACTAAATAAAAAAATAACATGTATTTTGTATGATCTCTCTTATTTTTTTTCAAATTATTCACATTTTCATAGATTCTGCAAGGGGTTCCCAAACTTTTGCATGTCACTGCATAACACAACACACACACGAACACACACTGGTTTTCGTGGATTGCGCATTCATCACATTCTCTCCACAGTATTCATGTATCATGACTGTGTTTGTCATTATTCATGTTTATTAGTCATTAATATGTGACCTTATGAAACTGCTCATGATGTGTGTGTGTGTGTGTGTGTGTGTGTGTGTGTGTTATTCTAAGGGTGTTTTGTGCTTCTTTGTGACCGGAACAAAACTGAGCGACTCTAATTTGTGAGACACGGCTGAATGAAGGCCAGAAATAGACAACTAGAGAACTAGACAACTAGAACACTTTAAACAGGGTCAGAAACACACACAGTCCATTAGACACTGACCACAATCACGACCTACTTACACACACACACACACACTCAAGATCTGTCCAGTGTGTGTGTTCTTGTTTATCCTACATTGTAAGGACCAAATGTTCCCACAAGGATAGTAAATCCTGAAATTTTTGACATTGTGGGGATCGGCACTGAATCATCAATGAACTGACTTTAACTGGAAAAAAATCTCTCTTTGTTATAGACTGACTGCATTATCAACACACTGTTTCCCTGTTTAATACTGTAAAGCTGCTTTGACACAATCTGTATTGTATAAAGCGCCATATAAACAAAGCTGACTTGACCAGCCTGCGGTCGCCATCAGGGAAAAAATGATTAAAAATACTAAATGATGTTTATCAAGCGTATGCAAACAGGTTTTGTGTAAGGAGTAGGGTTGGGTTAGAGGAGAGAAAATATTGTGTGGTCAGTATAAAAACAACAGAAGTCTATGGAAAGGACCCACAGCTCACAGAAACACAATGTGTGTGTGTGTGTGTGTGTGACCTGCTCTCGTCCTCGTTCCAGTCTCTTCATGAGCGCGTCTGAGCTGCTGCGCTCCTCTGATACACACCGCTCCAGCTCACACACTCGCACCTATACACACACACACACACACACACGCGCACGCTTTAAACACAGTCTTCTGAAATCAACTGGAGATTAAAGTTCAGAATATGTGTGTGAGTGTGTGTTTGAGTCACATATGTGAGTGTGAAATGTCTGTTTGTGTGTGTGTTTGTACCTCCATGAGTTTGCTGTGTCTGTCGTCGTGTGTGTGTCGTTTCTCCTCCAGCTCTTTTATTCTCTTCTGCAGCTGCTGAGATTTCAGTTCAGCCTCATTCAGATCAAACTCACAGCGAGAGAGTTTCTCCTCTAACACACACCGCTGAACACACACACACACACACAATATGAGGACAGGAACACTCAACGTCACCAGTGATTGTGTGTTTTTTATATATACACTGCTGATCAAAAGGTTGAGATCTGTACGATTTTTTAATGGTTTTTAAAGACATTTCTTCTGCTCATCAAGGCTGCATTTACTTGATCAAAAATACAGAAAAAACTGTAATATTGTGAAATATTATTCCAATTTAAAATAACTGTTTTCATAGTTAATATGTTTTAAAATGTAATTTATTTCTGTGATGCAAAGCTAAATTTTCAGCATCATTACTCACCCATGGTCCTTCAGAAATCATTCTAATATGCTGATTTATTATCAAGTTGTGCTGCTATTAATTAATTGTGTAATTATTATGTATATATAAATACAAACACATTCTTGTATACATTTAAGAAATATTTACAAGTATATGTATTTATTATAATTTGTATATCATTTATTTTATACACTAAATATTTTGTACATAAATACCATATTTCTCTTAAAGGGGTCATCGGATGCCCATTTTCCACAAGTTGATTTGATTCTTTAGGGTCTTAATGAAAAGTCTATAATATACTTTGATTAAAAATTCTCAATGATTGTGTAATGACCCCTTTAAAAATATACATTAGTTTGTGTGTATTTATATATACATAATAATTACACACATAAATTAGGCAGACTCAAACTTTTATTCTGTATTAATCGTTTGACAGCTCTAAAATTAATTTTATTCACCAAGGATGTGTTAAATTAATAAAAAGTGATAGCATAGATTTACATTGTTAGAATAAATGTTGTTCTTTTTAACTTTTTATTCATCAAATAACCCTGAAAAAAAAAAAAAAAAAAAAAAAAATCACAGGTTCCAAACAAATATTTGGCAGCACAACTGTTTCCAACATTGATAATTCTAATAATAAATCAGTATATTAGAATGATTTCTGAAGGATCATGTGACACTTAAGACTGGAGTAACAGCTGATGAAAATTCAGCTTTGCATCACAGAAATAAATTATATTTTAAAGTATATTAAAATAATAGCTATTAATTTATATTTTAATAACATTTTGCAGTATTACAGTTTTTTTTCAGTATTTTTGATCAAATAAATGCAGCCCTGATGAGCATAAGAGACTTACTGCAAGTCTTACTGATCCTAAACTTTTGACCGGCAGTGTGTGTGTGAGTGTGTGCGTGTGTGTGTGAGTGTGAGTGTGTGTGTGAGTGTGAGTGTGAGTGTGTACCTCTCTCTGGTATTCCTGTGCGGCGTGTGTGTGTGTCTGTAGTTGTGTGTGTGTGTTGTGTAGCTGTGTGTGTAGCGTGTCCAGATCTCTCTGGCTCTGATCTCTGAGCACGTCCACCTCCTCCTGCAGCCTCTGCGTCTCCTGCTCTGATCCCGTCACCGCCGCACTCATCTACACACACACAGAGAACGAGTGCGATCAGAACGTCACCTCCATCAGACGAGGAGTCGCGCATCTCCTCTCACCTCGTCGTGCAGTCGCTCTAACACTCGGTCCTGGCTCCTCCTCTCCTCCTCTAACTCACTGCGTCTCCTCTGCAGTTCCTCAGTCCGACGGCGCTCCTCCTCGAACCGCTCCTTCAGCTCGCGATGAGCTCGAGTCAACCTGCTCAGCTCACCCTGAGACACAGACGACACGGGTCAGCTTTATTTCTACAGCGCTTTATGCAACACAGATCCAGTCAGAGCAGCTTCACAGTGTTAAACAGGAAAATAGTGCGTCAATATTTGAGTTCTTTTGCGCGTCGACTTGCGCTTGAATGCGTTAAAATTGCTTGAATGTTTAAATTGGAGAGGCATAAAACACATGCAAATTATATTTATTGAACTGTCATGAAGATGGACAGGTTACCTGCGTGTCCTCCAGGTGTCTCATCAGGGCTCGGTTGGCTCCACACATGTCGTCCTCCTGCTGTCGGACCTCCTGCAGCTCCTCCTCCAGATTCCGTTTCTCCATCTGATCACCAAAAAAACACCGGCGCTGAAACCGCTACTGTTCACACTGCAGCTTTAGCAGAGAATCTTGCTGATTCTCACCGTCAGCTGCTCCACACGTTCTGTGAGGAGCTTCTCCTGCTCCTGCTTCTGCTGGATGAGGTGGTCGAGGGAGGAGATCTGCTCCTCCAGAGCGCTGATCTTCAGCTGGAGCTCTGCTTTAGTCTGCTTCAGCTCAGCGATCAGCGTCTGACCGGCTCCTTTCTCTGCCGCCACCTCCAGAACCTTCTGACCCAGCAGAGCCACGCTCTGGAGCAGAGGAGGAGGACGGAGGCGCGTCGAGTCAGCTTTAATTCTACAGCGCTACGTAGCTAGGCTGAATGTGATATGAATGTTAAATGAAATGAAAAACAATATACAAACGTGCCTCTTTGGCCTCCTGTGTGGCTTCCAGGAGTCTGTGGATCTCCTGCTGGTGCTCCTCCTGCAGCGCCTCCACGTCTCTGGCGTGAGCGGAGATCTCCTCCTCTAGCGCCCCCCGCAGGGCCGTCAGCTCCCTGTCCCGCCGGTGTAGCGCCTCCTCCTGCTCCTCCTGCACTCGCTGCAGGGCCTCGAACTCCCCGCGCAACTCAGACAGATCCTGAGAGATCCATGAAGATGAAGGGGTCAGAGGGGGTCAGAAAGGGGTCAAAGAGGGGTCGAAGGGGGGTAAATGGGGTGTCAGCGGGGTCAGAGAGGCAGGGTTTCTGCAGGTTTTATGAGGGTAAATTTAAGACTTTTTTAAGACCTTTTCAAGACCAGCTACAGAAAATTTAAGGAAAAAAAAATTTCACTTTCAGATTAGCAGCAATTCAGCGTCTTTGTTCTGTTGTTTTTAGTTCATTTGAGTTTTCCCTCTTTTCCTTGCTTTCCTTCGGTAAAAGTGCAGTGCACATTTTACTTTCACTTTCAAATTAGCAGCAATTCAGCATCAAGCAGTTGTTTGCTTTTAGTTTGTTTGAGTTTTCCATTTTTTCTTCACTTTCCTTTGGTTTTAAGTAGCGTGTAAACAGGGCCGCTGTTGGCCAAATGGGTGCTCTAAGTATATTGTATTGTTGTGCCCCCTCCCTCATTATGGAAGTATTAAAAATAAAACACCTATTATACAGGGTCAAAAGAGAACTTTAATAAAATATAAAAGTAAATGAATAAATTGCAATTAAATTGTATTATTTATAAATTATAGTTGTAGATCTAGACCAGGGGTCACCCAACCCAGTCCTGGAGGGCCGGTGTCCTACAGAGTTTAGGAAAAGAAGGAAAGGACGTGACGTGTGGCTAAGTACGGTGACCCATACTCGGAATTTGTGCTCTGCATTTAACCCATCCAAGTGCGCCCGGGGAGCAGCTGGGGGTTCGGTGCCTTATAATATAATTTTTGGGGTTGAAAACCACGCCAGTGTATTTTGTCACGTTTTCTTGACAACCACGAAAATAATTAAAATACAGATACGAGCATGGCATCATTAGAAACTGCAATGGGTCTACTTTTATTTGTATATAGTCATAATAACAAAAACAATGTGCTTTTGTAAAATAAAGAAAACAAACAGGGTGTGCTCTCTCTGTCTCCGGGAACTTTCTTCACAGGCACAAGAATAAAACAACCTGGATCTCAGTGAATATGTGCCTCACATACGTGACACGCATGCAGCTGAGTCTCACAGCTGTAACACACAATATACATGTTTGTCCATACCACTGCATTTTCTCTCAAATAGAGTTTTATATTTGCGAATCACTTTCCATTTGTTTGAAAGTTGAGTTTTTCTTTGCAAAGCAGATTGTTTATTTGCAAAACGCTGGATTTGTTTGATGAATATTGGCACAAAATTTACTCCATACCAGTTGTCCACTCGTGAGTACGAACGTCCCAGTAGGACCCGAACACAGCATTACTCTACTGTATGTGTATATGTATTAGGGATGCAACAATACAGTTAGTCTGCGGTTATAATTAACATGAAACTTCCACTAGTCCACTAGAGCTTAAATAAATGGCAGAAGTTTTCAAAATCCAAAATATTTTTAAAACATTCTTAAAACGCTCCTCCATAGTCTCGTCTTTCTCACCTCTCTCTTCTTGTCAGTCAGATCCGCTCACTTTCTGCGATGAGACTCGGCACACTGCATCGAGCAGCCGCGTTCACTTTAAATTATATTGTCTGTTCTCTAACTGAACTCAATGATTTTTATTATGACAAGTTCTTCTTCGGGTGACTTGATAGATGAAGCTGCACGTTCTCGCCATCTACCACGTATTGTTTAATTAATGTTGAGCAACCTACACCATGTAGGACAGAAATTATGCTTTCGCTTTACTTTAAAATGAAACACAAGAGGAAGCAATCCCTCATGAAAATGAATGCCATGATCATATGAATTTGAGACTTGCTTCTCTGATTTAAGACCTTAATTCACGGAAAAGCAATTTAAGACTTTTTAAAACTTTTTTATGACCCACAGAAACCCTGGAGAGGGGTCAAAGGGGTCATAGGTCGTACCTGCAGCAGTCTGTCTCTCTCTCCAGCCTCGCAGCTCTTAGCGCTGTCTAACTCATCGTGGATGTCAGACAGCTGCTGCTGCAGATCCCTCATATCAGAACGACACTGATCACGAGCCCTTCTGGCCTGCAGGAGTCTGAACACACACACACACACACACACACACACACACATAAGTGACTGTGTGTGTCTGTGTACATTAGTGTGTGTGTGTGATCTCTACTCACTGGTCCAGTGATGTCTGCAGCTCTTTCTCCATGTCCGTGAGCTTGTGGCGGAGTGTGATCTGCTCCTGTTCGCTCCTCTCTAGCGCCTCCTGCAGTCTCTTCAGCTCTGCGTTTGTCTCCTCTTTCTCCTCTGACAAACCGTCGCTGTCCTGCAGAGACACAGATGACGTCAGACGGGACACAAACGGACTGACTGTGCTCATATTTCATTCAATCACCTGCTTGGCCTCCTGCAGCTGCTGCTGTAAGAGACTGACGTGTCTCTCTAGCGCCGCCCTTCTGTCTTTAAGATCATTCACCTCCTCCAGAGGAGCTGCGAACGCAAACTATTCAACACGCGCAAATCAGTCAGTGTTTACTGGAACGACTCAAAACGGTAACCACATGTTTATATTTATCAACCACAAAACCAGTCGTAAGTATCACAGGTATATTAGTAACAATAGCCAACAATTCACTGTATGGGTCAAAATGACTGTTTTCTTTTTAGCCAAAAATCATTAGGATGTTTAGTAAAGATCATGTTCCAGGAAGGTAATTTGTCATTTTCTACCGTAAATATATTAAAACTTAAATTTTTGATTAGTAATATGCATTGCTAAGAACTTTTTTTACACCCTCAGATTCCAGATTTTCAAATAATTGTATCTCGGCCAAATGTTGTTCTGTCCAAACAAACCATACATCAATAGAAAGCTTTTTATTCAGCTTTCAGATGGTGTATAAATCTCAGTTTCTAAATTCACGCTTATGACTGGTTTTGTGGTCCAGGGTCACATATATTGTTTACATTTCATGAGGGGGTTTTTTCCATTTCAAGGAGTCTTTCATCTCCTTTTTCATTTTACATAAACAAATTTATTTCACACATTTTTTTTAAATACCTTTTTAATACTTATTCCAATACGCCATTATGCTATTAATAATTTAATCTTATATTTATGTAGTCTGTTAGATGCCTTTATATTAGTTGTCCAAGTACCAGAAGTTACTACAATAAAATTGTTGAAATTTGTTTTGTTTGCAAACACAAACCCCATATTCACAGCAGTAGTTTAAAGTACTACGGTACTGTGATGGAAGCTCAGGGTTATCGTGGTAAATGTCCACTCACCTCCTCCAGCGCTCTGAACTTCAACATGTGGATCTTGTCAAACATGAGCTCCACCCTCTGCCTGATAACGGCTTCACCCTCACAGGACCTGAGAGAAAGCAGCCGCAGAAACACAGCTCTGAGTCACAGCAGTTTGACCTGCATCAGTCACTTTCACCCACAGAAAGCTCGTGTGACTCGGCATCAGTCTTTCTGGAGCTTCAGCACATCTGTGTTTATTTCTCCTGAGGCTGAACAAATAAATTCATGCAGGTTTGGAGCGACATGAGGGCGAGTAAATAATGACAAACAAGCTGAACTACCGGTTTAAGTTCAAAACCGTGACTCTGGTTCCTCAAAATCAGGAACAAACCCGGTTCTCATTCAGGTTCATCTGATGTGCGGAAGACAAACAGGAGTCTGACGTGAATCTACATTCGTCCAGCTGTACAAACACATCACTGTGAGAGGAATGAGGAGGAGCAATGCTTTCTGGGACGTTCATCGGGAGATTCCAGGAAAGCGTGAGACATTTTTATCATGATATGTAGCATAATGCTGAATATCACCATATTCATACTGACTACAGTATTTCATTTCGGAGAATCCCATGTACATATAAACACAGCCACACATTCTGTAAGTGAAGCAGTTCGCTCTCACCCGTCTTTCAGGTAGTTAACCATCACCAGTTTTGCGGTTTCCTCATCGGGCTGATCCGGAAGCTCTCGGCGTCCTTTCAGAAGGTCAGGTGTGGCCTTGGAGACACGTGACATAACGAATCATGAATCAGTAGAGATGAATCAAACACATTCAAATCAATTGTGAGTGTCTGTCGTCTCTACCTGTCCGCTGCCGTTCTCCTCGTTGACCTCTGACCTCTCCCCCTGCCCTGACTGCGCGAAGCCGCCGACTTCCGTTCTGATCCCGTCCGACCTGGACTCCAGACTTCTGGAGCGCCTCTTCTCCTCAGGCGCGATTCTGCCGCGGTGACCGACTCGGCCGGTCCGAGGGGATCCTGCGCTGGCCGTCCCGGTGTCGTACGTCTCGGAGGCGGGTACGGACATCCTGCAGATGATATGAGACGGCTGGCAGGGAACGCTCTCTACCGCCGGCTCCTGGACTCGGTCCCGACCCGCTCCCGGCACCGGGATCCTGGCTCTCTTCACCATCACGGGCGAGGAAGGGCTGCTGCACCAGCCGCGGCTGTTTCTGGGATCGTAGGGTTTCAGGATCTCAGGGTTCCTCTGGTAGTTCAGCAGCTGGACCGAAGGGTTCTTGAAGACTCTAAGAGATCTGTGATGATCCGGTCGAGGGGTTTGAGTGCTTGAAGCGCCGCCGCTCATATTGGACACAAACTCCTGCCGCCGATGCTCCGCGAGGAAGACGTCGGGATACTCGGGAGAACGTGGCACGCGTCTCCCCTGAGCGTTCAGGACCACGTACGGCCGGCCGGAGATGCCCTGGACCTGGACTTGGACCCCAAACGATCCCGAATCGTCCTGAGACGCCCGAACAGGGTCAGACTGAGATCGCCCATCCTGAGCGCCGAACGACTCCATCTAGAAAACAATCACTGACTCTCAGTCCAGACTGACGGAGAATCCTGACAGCGAACGACACACTTACACTGACGTCAGCGTGAGAAACAATGAGTGTTTACAGCACAAACACACAGAATGATGACGACTCTGCTCTCTGAATGGGGCCGTTACATAGACTGCTACTGTTCTTACATTCAGAAACTACAGACTCACCCTAACAGAAAGCATTCTGTGTTTTTACAATGAAAAAAAGAATTTTGTTTACCTCATTTTATACCAATTTCAGGTTTAGCTCACTATACATTTGTGACCCTGGTCCACAAACCCAGTCTTAAGGTAGGGTACATTTGTAGCAATAGCCAAAAACCAGATCACATTTTCTTTTATGGCAAAAATCATTAGGATATTAAGATAACGTTTCATGACAATATTTGTAAATTTCCTACCGTAAATATATATAAACATATTTTTTTATTAGTAATATGCATTGCTAAGAACTTCATTTGGACAACTTTAAAGGCGATTTTCTCAGTATTTTTATTTTTATTTTTTTTTTTTTTGCACCCTCAGATTCCAGATATTCAAATAGTTGCATCTCGACCGTCTTATCCATACATCAATGGAAAGCTTATTTATTTCAGATGACGCTAGTTTTGTGGTCCAGAGTCACATTTGTCCTTGAAATATGATGATGTAGGTACAAACACACAAACACACACAATCCTCCTTCAAACTAGACTTATAAACAAACTTGCGTAGAACCAAAATTATACTGAGGACCTTCATATTCAGTAAATAATTTCTAAATTCAAGATACATGTATTTCTCATGATGACAGGACTTTACGCAAAACTGTTGTTTTAGCCAAGGACAGAAAACATTCTCCTTATCGTCAGTCAGTTTATCAGAGGATTTCAGAGACTGCACACAGCGGTAATAAAAGCTGGTTAAAATGGTCAGTTTACACTGTTAATAGATCAGTTCTTGTAATGGTGAGAGTTGAAGTTATTGTGAATTAAAGTGATCTTACCGCTGCAGTCTTCAGTCACAAACACAGAACTTCAGCACAGAAACTCAGCGGGGAGATCAGATGTAGACACGCCCCCTCGGTTCTGATTGGACAAGAGCCGGACGAGTCCGCTTCTGAAACTCCGCCTCCGACTCTCTGGGGACCCGCCCACACCCTAAACACACTCACACACTCCATATGACTTTAATCAAGGACAGTTTTCTTTTCAGCCCAGAAACACTTTTTAAAATATGAATATGATGCTTTGCCAATAACTGTGATTTATCAAACAGAAAACGCATGTTTAGCTCAATTAGATGTTTAGCTCAATTTGAAAACTCTGTGAAAAGAACACAACATCTGATGAATGCAATGCCATTGGTAAAAAAGCACGATTTAAAAACAGTCATAGCGCTAAGGGTGTGTTTCTGTCACAATGAGCAACTATTTGGACGTACTAAAAGATGAAGAGAGTGAACGAAAGCGAGAACAAGACAAAGCAAACATTAGTCTTGTGGACGCAGATGACATGTGATTCTCTCCCGAAGATCAACAGATGCTGACAGACTGTGATGAACGGGTTAGTCAGGCTGTTTGTGTGCAAATAAACACTTCACTTCAGCAGAAACACACACACACACGCTGGGATGTTTAGCTCACTGATGTTCACTGTATGAATAGAGTTGCATGAATAGAGGATCCAAAATGAAATCTGAAAAGAAATATAACATTCTAAAATATAACATTCTAAAATGCAACATGTAACACACCAAATTGCCAGATGTCACATTCTAAAATGAGAAATGTAACACTGTAAATGGCCAAATGTAACATTCTAAAATGCAACGTAACACTAATGGCAAATTGTAACATTCTATAATGCAAACAGTAACACATGGGATGTTTCGCTCACTGATGTTCACTGTATGAGAAGAGCTGCACATCACCTTTCCTTGTGCTCCACTGAAGACAGAAAGTCCCACAGAACTGTCATTTTCATTTGAAGAACACGAGTGAGATCTCAGTGTGTCCTGCTGCCAAACATCCCAGAGAAAAGAACAGTCAACCAGACAGATGTGGCATTAAATAAGAAGATTTTTGGGGTTTTGTCACATTTAATGAAATAATTTAAATAAATACAAAGACATCACAATATTAATTGCATTTCAGTTATCGTCACTGATTTTATTTGCACTCAGGCTTGTGCATTCAGACAGACTCAATTTCAGTGAAACATCCTGACTGCGTTTCGAGCGATTCACTGAATCACTTTGTAAGTAATCGGTTAAACTGATTCAGAGTTCGGAAAATATTCGTTTCTCTCATCACTAGGTAAATCTGGGTTTCTAATACTGTATATTTGGGAATTATCAGTGACAAAAACGCACGTCTCATTTCCTCTTTAAGCGTGGATTTTAGTTCGATCTGTTTTCGGAGTTTACGGCGATCAAATGCCGTTTTGAAGTGATTGGGTGAGTCAGTGTGTAATGTGATTGATTAATGAGGCACAGCTGATCCAGTCTGACAATCACTCCTTGTTCAAGAAGATCTGGAGGAATTTCAGCTGGAACTGATCTTCAGGTAGCTCTGAATCTGCTGTCAGAAACACATTTCACTCTCAAGCTCCATTTCCTTCCCCATGAACAACTGATCTGTGATGTTCACAGCGAACACCAGCAGTTCCATCCTGGAACAAACCTGCCACCGCCACATAATGAAGTGAGATTATGATGATTATGAAGAACATCAGTATCATCAAGCTCTTCTATGAGCTTTCATTCAGCAGACTCTTGTTTGCTAAAGTAAAGACAGTGAGTCTGACTGTAGCTCAGTTTCAGCTCGTGCTGTGATGATTCAGTCTCAGATCTGCTGCTGTGAAAATGATTCTCTCGTGTTTGATTCACTTTAATTTTCAGACGGAGCAGGTGATGTGCACCCTCCCCTCATTAATGTTTGTTTATTTATTTATCTATCTTTGTGTAACTTTTAGAATTTGTATGGATTTTTATCAAGTTTTCTAATTCTTTTAATCAACTTTTTAGGTGCTTTTAACTTCATGAATTTTCTAACTTTAAATTATTGCTTTTATTGTTGAATGTTTGATCTGTATGTAATGGCTGTTGAGGCTGATATGGAATAAAATGGAAGTGCAACTAACCAAACTGCTTTACTGTTTGTCTCCTCATTACTAAACAAACCGGCCTTATTTTGATCTGTTTTCGAATGATACAATTAATCTGAGCACATCACCTATATTACATGTGACCTTGGACCACAAAACCAATCATAATGATTTTTTTTTTTTTTTTGAAAGGTAAATAAAAAAACCTTTCCATCTGAAATATGGTTTGTTAGGATAGGACAATATTTGGCTGAGATACAACTATTTCTGAGGGTGCAAAAAAAAAAAAAATCAAAATACTGAGAAAATCGCCTTTAAAGTTGTCCAAATGCAGTTCTTAGCAATGCATATTACTAATCAAAAGTTTTGATATTTATGGTACGAAATTGACAAAATATCTTCATGGAACGTGATCTTTACTTAATGATTTTTGGCATCAAAGAAAATAATTATTTTGACCTGTACAATGTATTGTTGACTCTTGCTACAAAGTCCACATCTGAAGTGGATCAAAAAAGTTAATCAAAGTTGTCCTAAGACAAGAACGGGTATTGTTTTGGTTTAAGGATGACTTTGATGAAAGGTTTTGATATACTCCTGTAGACCGGTGCTACTTAAAACTGGTTTTGTGTTCCAAGGTCTCACAGGATTAAATGGAGTTTTTCCATTAATATGCAAGATGTCCTGGAACTTGGTTTCACATTTCTTCAGCACCACACAATCACTTCAACACAATCTGTAGTTTTAAAATATGACATTTATTCACTAACATTTGACTTTAATTAGAACTACACTGATTTTTGGTCAGCAAATAAAAGCCTTTCAGTTATGAAACACTGAGTTTGAGCTGTAAAAAGGCAGACGGCGTGTGAAAATCTGAATCCACTGCTTTTAGTCCGGTGTCATCACTTGTTCCCAAATGATGGAGTCCCCACGCTTAGATAAAATTAAGATCCAGATCCCATCAGAAAACATCTGTTCTGTCTGGTCACAGAACAACTCAAACCCTGTTCACGGGAGGTCTTGTCTGGTACCCAAAAACACTATTAACAGTCTTCTGTCTGCCAAGACGTTGACCGAGGGAAAAGCCAGTGAAAGTGAAGAGCAGAAGCAGGAGACGAAGTGATGATGGTAAAAACAGGAAATATTCCAGTCCCAACGAAGGAAATGAACGTCACCATCAGTTCTCCTCAGTTTTTAATCTCTGTAATACTGTCCCTAGAAATAACTTTGATCAAAACTTAATTATGAATTTCAGTATATATGTGTTTGTAACCGCTGTTGTTGTCATTTTGGCCGCATCTGAAACAGGTCATACTACTGATATTACCTGAGAGGTTAAAGTAAATAAGCTAGAAAAATGTGCACATTCAAGAACATTAAACACACGTGTGGAGTAAGAACATAAAAGAGCTGAAGTGTTTCAAACACTGAATGTTTACCCTCTTTAACTTTATGTTGTTCTGCCGTTTTGTGTTCATCTGCTCTTTTTACATCGACTATCACTCTGTTTAGACTAATACAATCACATACGAATATATTACATACCGATAAATGTAAGATTGACTTCAATGGAATGGGATGTTGCAAATATCTCTATTATTTGTTTTGGTACGGTGATAGGTTATGAACTTACTTTACCAGTTTTGAAAACAGTATGTACACGTGCAAATTGGCTTGAATAGTACATAAGGTTTTGGTGGTGTTTGTGTGAAAGCGATGAAAGAATTCAGGTAATTTGACAGATGTCGTCAGTGAATGCACTTTGTACCAAAGCAATGATAAATGACCCACAGTTTAGCCCACGTAGACGGCTCGCTGTGTGAAGAGTTAAAAAAAGTGACTTTAGTATTGAGAAACGTGTCCTAGCGATTGTAAAAAAAAAAACAAAACAAAAAACAAAAAAACAATAAAACCTTACTGGGTCATTTTGTGTCAAATCAAATAAATTTCAGAAACTTCCCCGGCTCAAATGTTTGATTTTGCTAATATTTTTTTCTAAAGAAAGACAGACATGTATAGTGATGAAAGCCCAAATGTTAAATTTCATAGATGAATATTTACTGAGTAATACACTATTCTGTAGAGGAAGGTCAAAATGGCAATTTTCACCTGAGATTCAGAGTCAAGTTACAGGGGGTAAAAATGACTTCAGAAAGATGACAGCGTCATTATCTTATTGTTACACAGAGATTGTTTGTTCTATTAGTAAAATCTGTTGACTTTATCAATCCTTGTTGCATTGTGTGCCAATGGTGACCATTCACAAATGGGGAAAAAGCACTTTTCAAGTTTTTCTACACAGTTTGCATGCCTGTAACTCAAGAAATATTAAAGATGTCTTAATGTATCTTAATATCTTAATATCTGTAACACCATATGAGATTCAGTTCCAGAGATATTGGAATTTCAATATGGCTGCAGGAGTAAATCATTAAAATGTACACATTTTCAGTGGTCAAAAACCAATTTCAGTATATATGTGGGTCAGTTTGAAATAATATGAGACTTCTTTTCTGTCAAACACGAATGTGTGAAGAACAAATAATGTTAAAACTAGAGATGTTTCTCATTTCTTTCTGTCAAGACACTGCATTGAACACCAGTCTGAGTGACATTAATATTCTTTTTCCAAAATCTGTGTGTCTGTAACTCAAGCAGTGTTAAAGTTATCTTAATATGATTTTAGACTCGTTAAGAAACGTTTCTTCTGGAATCTTCATTTTTAAGGCCCTGTTTGGTTTAATCTCAGAGATATTGAGCTCTCAGTGCAGCTCCAAATTTAATATCCTACCCATTTCAGTGTTCAAAAACCAAATGTAGTTTTGTGTTTATCTAGTCATTACTGTTTACAATGCAAATAAAATCAGTAAGCTGGGGATTAGGACTGTACAGTGTGACAGATACAGTGCACTTCTATCATTCAGACAGGTGTGTTCTATGCAGTTGTTTTGATAGAGGGAACCAAGATATAATTCTAATTTCAACATTATTTATTCTATAGACACTTCTTTAAATAAAATAAATATCAGTTGTTAAACATTATTTGTGCTTCAGACATTTAAAAAAAAAAAAAAAAAAAAAAAAAAAGAAGTTGTCTCATATTTTTTCAAACTGACCAACATTTGGTTTTTGACCACTGAAAATGGGTAATATTCAACAATCTGGTCATTGAGCCTCATTGAGATCCTCATATCTCTGAGACTGAACGATGTAGGGCCTTGAAAATTAAGATTCCAAAAGAAAAGTTTATTAAGAACTAGAATCTAAAATCATATTGTATTATCTTCATAGGCATGCAAACTTTGGAAAAGGAATATTTATGGCACTCAGACTGTTGTGTTCAATGCAGTGTCTTGACAGAAAGAAACGAGATACACTGCCCTCCAAAAGTTTGGAAACACCCCTGGGAAAGTGTGGTTTTGGACGATATCAGCATAAATCCTTATTATAATAATACTTTTCTTTTTGATCACATAATAATGGCAATATATACATGTCAAAGTCAGACATGCCCCTTTCCCAGCTGTGATGCCTGGTTACTGCTTTAAACTTGGTCCGGGTTTTTAAAAGATTTTTGGGTCAGCACACCTTAATAGCTTCAACAATTGATTGACAATTAAGTTTAGAATACAGTGAATTTAGGCCCAGATTATGCAGAGCTGTAATCGCTGCTAATGCTGGATATTTTGATCAATCGAAAGTTTGCATTTCTTCTATGTATAAACTGATTATGTAATAAAATATGTTTTCGTAGTTTGTGTTGTCCCTTATCAGTGCAAAATTATCACAAATTAAAAAGGATTCAAGTCAAGTCAAGTCAAGTCACCTTTATTTATATACCGCCTTTAACAATACAGAATTGTGACAAGGCGGCTGTACAGTATTAAATAGGAAACAGTACATCAACAATGCCAAAGGCAACATTAAACACTCACATTATAGGTAAAGGTAGTTAATCAAAAACAATAAAATAAAATGCAATATTGTGTTAAGAGAAAGTGTCCCCAACTAAGCAAGCCAGAGGCGACAGCGGCAAGGAACCAAAATTCATGCCAATATTGTCCAAAACCACACTTTTCTAGGGCGTTTCCAAACTTTTGGAGGGCAGTGTACATCTCTAGTTTTAACATTATTTGTTCTTCAGACATTCCAGACATTGTTTTAAAAAAAAGACATTCCTCTTTAATAGAAAAGAAGTCTCATATTTTTTTCAAACTGACCCACATTTGGTTTTTGACCACTGAAAATGTGTACATTTGAACAATTTACTCCTGGAGCCACATTCAAATTCGAACATCTCTGGAACCGAATGTCAAAGGGCATTAAAACAGAAAGATGCCAAAAGCAAGTTTGTTAAGACCCGATATCTAAAAGAGCATTAAGATATCTTTAATATTTCTTGAGCTACAGGCATGCAAACTTTGGAAAAAAACTTGAAAAGTGCTTTTTCCGCATTTTTAAATAGTCACCATTGGCACACAATGCAACAAAGATTGAAAAAGTCAACAGATTTTACTAACAGAACAAACAATCTCTGTGTAAACATAACATTATGATGCTGCCATCTTTATAAAGTCATTTTTACCCCCTGTAACTTGACTCTGAATCTCAGGTGAAAATTGCTGCTTTGACCTCCCTCTACAAAACAGTGGCTTACTCAGTAAATATTAATCCATGACATTTAATATTTGGGCTTTCGTCACTATACAGGTTTGTCTTTCTTCAGAGAAAAATATTAGCAAAATCAAACATTTGAGCCGGGGAACTCTGGTTGAGTTGACACGGAATGACCTTACATATTTTGAAAATACTGTATTCTAATCACTTCCGGCATATTTTATTCAGACAGGGTGGACGTGTTAAGCTTAGAAAAAGCAAGTAAGCAAACTCACATGAAGAAAATCTGTCAATTGAAAAGTCACTATTTTACTCCCCTCAGCCGCTGAAATTCCCACCACTGAAGAGACATTCAGTTCCCCAAAACAACAGGGTGGACAAACATTCAAGGGACGTGGACAAACTCCTCTTTTTTATTAAATAAAAATATTGTTTTTATGACCAAATGGTCACAACACTAAAACGGAGTAATCTCTTATTTAACAAAATATTAATAGGGGAACAACGTTTTTACATTTTATGATTTGACTGTATTCTACTCACATTTAATGAGCAGCGCATGAGACACAGCAAAATAACACACATCCTCCTACACACATCTTGAGAGAGAAGTAACTCGCTTTTGTTATGAATATAAAAACTTAGCCTAATATAACACACCATTTTAGAGTCATTTTGTGTTAAGTGTTAATGGCAAATGAGTTGTTTCTGTAAAGGCACCTACAGTGATACTGACCCACACATGTCGCTCAGAAACACGTGACGCTGTGTTTGTGTCGTTACTCTCAAACGAACAGCGTCAAATAACTCAAGTTTTCTTGGAGGGAATCTTCAGATGCAGTCACTGTGAACAGGCTGTTTATGTTTCGCGCCGTTTTTCACTGAATGAATCTACTTTGGCCTCCATCTGCGTGCGTGACGTCATCCGTGACGCGGACGTGTATGCGGCGATTCACTAACCCTGAGAAACTACAGTTACCATGGAAGCTGTTCAGTCCTTTAAAACGGGAGCGGCGTCGCCAATAGTCACGTGTCCCACATTCCCGCCCACCCATTGGCTGCCGTTCCGTGACGTCACGTGATCTGGCTTCTCTTTTAAAAAGACGGCGGGAATAGCGATCTTTATTTCTTCAGGTTTGCCGAAGGAAACGTTCACGTCTGGCGATTATTCGCGAAAACGAGCGCGATGGTACGAACTAAAGCTGATAGTGTTCCCGGCTCTTACAGGAAAGGTAAGAAAAATACAACAAACCTTCTGAGCAGCAGCTCTGACCGATGGAGAAACCTGACCGCGGGAAACTGCTGTGTTCGCTGTGCCTTTATGGCGCTCAGCTTTATGTACGCGTTATTGTAAGTGTATATATCGTTATTGTAAATCTTCGTAGTCGTGATTTTCTGCCTGTGTTCATGTCGAAACGGGTGAACGTGAGTAACGTTACGTGTCCTCTGATTGATCGATCCGCTTCATCTCCCGCCAATCTGACGACACTCAGAAACAAACGCGTTAAGATGCGGTCGATTGCTGTTTTTATGAGGGGAAAAGCAATTTTATATCTATATGAACGATATTCATCTGTAAACATTTAAGTTCTCGCAGTTGTTTTTGTTGTTCAGCAGCCATTCGCGTTAAACGCTGATTCTCCAGATGTTTTTGTCAATATAACACCGTTGTTAAATGAGTTTTGCTATAGCCAGAATTGTCTCTTTGCTGTTGTTTGTACATTAAAAGCTCGTGAATGTCAGTAAGGTTTGTTGTTTTATTGCGGTTTAATTTAGACTGAAATGGCGCCACTTTCACATTCACCCGCATCGCGTCACAGTGAGACTCTGGAAGCGGATCATCTTGTTTCTGACCGCTGGACTTGTGTTGTGTAATGTTTGTTAAATGTGATTTTATAGTTTTCTGTGTTTTTGTTTCAGCTGTTGCCGCTTCTGCTCCCCGGAAATCACTCGGCGCGTCCGGATCCGTGAACGCGCACAGCAGCGGCGCGCAATCGGGCACGCCTGGTGAGTGCGCGCGCACCCAGACTTAAAGCTGCGCGTTCCCACCACTGAATTAAAAAATAAAAAGCGTTATTGCGACTGTTTGTCTCACAATTCTCACACTTTTTTCTTTCTTTCTCAGAATTGTGAGAGATGTTCACAAAATTTAAAGTTTATATGTTTCTGACTTTATAACTTGCAATTATTTATATCTCGCAATTCTGACTATATGTGACCCCCAACAAAATTAAAAATGTGACCCTGGGCCACAAAACCAGTCATAAGTGTCAATTTTTCAAAATTGAGATTTATACATCATACGAAAGCTGAATAAATAAGCTTTCCATTGATGTATGGTTTGGTAGGATAGGACAATATTTGCCTGAGATACAACTATTTAAAAATCAGGAATCTGAGGGTGCAAAAAAATCTAAATATTGAGAAAATCACCTTTAAAGTTCTTCAAATAGTGTTCTTAATTTTTGATTAGTAATTTACATTAAGTTTTCATATATTTACAGTAGGAATTTTACAAAATAGCTTCATGAAACATGATCTTTACTTAATTTCCCAATGATTTTTGCTATAAAAGAAAACTCAATTTTGACCCATACAATGTATTTTTGGCTATTGCTACAAATAAACCCCAGCGACTTAAGACTGGTTTTGTGGTCCAGGGTCACATATTTCTCACAATTATGAGTTTATGTAATGCAATTCTGAAGAAAAAAAAAAAACGGAGAAAGGTCGGAACTGTGAGAGAGTCGTAATTACTTTTATTTATTTATTTTTTTACATTCAGTGGCAGAAATGTGCTTCCATACCTAAGAGATGCATTCTGACACTTTTAGAGTTTTAGTCTTGTGACATTTATGAACATTTTCCTACTGGAAGTCAGTCTAGATATTAAACACTAGCTTACTGCAGATTGTGTCATCTATAGTAGTTTTCTCTTAATTTCTATACACTTTATACAATACGGATTTAGTCAAAGCAGCTTTACGGCGTTAAAACAGGAAATTAGTGTCAATGCAAACAAAATTCAAGTCTGCTGTAAAGCAGCTCTAAGAGAGATTAATAGTAAACTGCATCTGATTTGTTGTGCATTTAATATTGATTCTCTATCGTGTGTTTGGTTCACTCAGCCAAGAATAAATACGCCGGCGGGAATCCCGTGTGTCCGCGGCCCACACCCACGTGGCAGAAGGGCATCGGTGATTTCTTCGGCGGCCCCGGCAGGAAACCGGAGAAGGAGAATCTTCATCCCGCGTCTGACGACGAGGAGGCGGGCGGCAGCGGCGTCTCTAAAGCGCCCAGGAAGTGAGTGCTGGGATGACTTCCTCTTCCAGTCTGGACGGACCGTTTGGGTTTAACTGGGAATGGAGCGTTTAAGGGTTTGTTCGCTGAACCGTGTTCTCTCTGTGTTTCAGGTCCAGACCGATCATCGATGACGACGAGGAGGAGGATTAATTGCATGATATTCAGTTTACATGTTTCACTGACTTGACAATTTTAGTGTAAATCTTTGTAAATACTTTTAATAGGATGTCTCGTTCATTTTGTACAGAAGTTTAATAAAATGAATTTTTTTTTTTTCAGAGTTCTGTGTTTCTGATCTCTTCAGATTAAACCTGTGATCTGCAGCATTCAGAATATTTGATTACAGATTCACTACGACTAAGTGTTTGATTGGCTGGAATCCCGGTCATCTCTCGACTGGAGGAGTTTAATGTTCAGATTAAGAGCATCACAGTTAATTGTGATTGATTTAAATAAGTGAATTTGGATGTTTCTCTTATTCTTCATTAGTAGGAACGCTCGCACTGCATCTGAATTCTGCTCCTCGCGGATGAGACGGATGACTCCTGCTCAATTAGTTTATTAATTTAATCCATGAACTCTGAGTTAAACTGTAAAGTCTCTTTCACACACTTTGTTACAGGGTTTGTACTAGTGATGGGAAGTTCGGATCATTTTACCGACTCGGACCTTTGAGTCTCGTTCAGCAAAATGAACGAATCTTTTTTCCGAGTCATTTTAGCAAAATATAATTAAAATGTTACCTGTTACCTCCCTAACACATCTACTGCACAAACGTTGATCACACTTCAAACAAAACTATAATGTTATAAGAAACAGAA
Organism: Labeo rohita; assembly: GCF_022985175.1. Lineage (NCBI taxonomy): Eukaryota > Metazoa > Chordata > Actinopteri > Cypriniformes > Cyprinidae > Labeo > Labeo rohita. The sequence goes on from NC_066893.1 coordinate 30,970,039, forward strand.
AAGATTCATTCATTGTTTACCTGGGTCTTTAGTCTATGATTCCCTCACCTCACCTCTCATCTGACAAGTTTTCGGGTTTGAGTCGTTCGTTCATCACCTGACAGCCCAATTAGCTTAACCAACGCAGTCTGAGCTGGAAAAAGAATTGATTAGTTCATCTCTTGAGTCTTCGGGTTTGAGTGGTTCGTTCATCACGCGACAGCCTCATAAGATGAACGAACGACTCTAAAAACCCGAAGACTCGAAACCGGTGAACTAATTCCAGTACAGAACCTAATAGGATCTTGCGCATGCGCGGCTGAACGAATCACTCCCCGAGACGACTCGTTCGTCCCGAGTCACATTAAAGACTCATTCAAAATGAACGAATCGTTCAAGAACGACCCATCACTAGTTTGTACATGGTGCTTAAAGTACTCTAATTTGACTTTCTGGAAAACCCTTGAAAATGGCAATATTCTTTAGAAGGTGCTTGAATTATGTAAAGATAATATATCTATTTTTTATAAATGTATCATTGTTTTTCCAAAATTCATGCAATTCAAAAAAACATACCTTTTTTTCGCTTATTTCAGTTGATGTCAAAAAGCCAGCGAGCTCAACCAGCTAGTACTGACGATGTTGTGTAGATGTCTGAAGATGCGAAAAGAGAAACAGATGAACCGAATCAATGAGTGAGTCATTTACAGTGGAACCGCTCAGATTGATTCAAACTCGGGCTTCAATTATTCATCTCAAACAATTCACTAGCAGAAAAACAGTTCAAATTTAAAGAGCGGTTCATTTTGAATTTCGACATCACTTGTAGCGATTTTAAAAGGTACGTAGTATTAAGTGAAAAGGAGTTTTTCGAAACTGCATCGCAAAATGATTCGGTGATTCAAAGCGCTTCGATCGGATCGTGTATTGCGAATCATTTGATTCACATTCGAACTTTGGTGCGGTTCGTGAATCATTTTGTTCAGATCGGGACATCAAATTACCAATCATTTGATCGGAACTTCAGAGCGGGTTTGTGAATCATTTCGCGAATCAAATGATTCGATCCGCGTTTCGAGTCTTGATCTGAAACTTTGGTTCGCGAATCAATTATTCAGATCAGGACTTTTCAAAATCATTCGATTCGGATAATGATTTTGGAGCGATTTCACAAACATTTTTTTATGTTAAACAGTAGAAAACATCAAGCCATTAGGGCATTAGCATTAGATCATTACCATTTATGTTTTATTCTGATCAGAAATGCGAATTGATGTTTTAAATCTTATATTACCATTAAAACACATTTCCATCAGCATTTAATTGATGAAAGTCGAGGTTAATGTGGCTGTTTCAGACTGTTTAATTTGAATTGATTTTGCTGGAATACACAAAGTGAAAACAATGAATTCTGTTCATCATGAGTCTCAGGATTTCTTCCCTTCATTCCTGTTTGTCTTGAGTTTTGTGAAGGTTTAATGGTGTCATTAGCATTCAGCTAATGCAGATTCATTACCAACCTGATTAAATCACTCTCATGTGAACACTGAAAAATGAAACGTATGCATTTATAATGAACAATTCACTCATCTCAGTGATTTGTGATGAAAAGCTTTTGCCATTTTATTTTATTTTTTTGTTTATCTGTGTTTAATGTTTTCAGTCTCATCTGCACAATGAGGGAAATCTGTTATTTCACTTGGTAAATAATGGCATATAATTTGATATCTTTGTATGCAACAGTTATTTTTGTTTCTATATTACATTTGGCAGAATAATTAGAGAAACTGACCTAACATAGAAGTTAGAGATACATACATAAAACACAGATTAATGACAGCCATAGTTTTATAGCAGAAATGTGATGTGTAGAGTACGAAAGCACCTTTGATTTTATTTTCCTCTAAATCACTAGATGGCACAAAAACGTGGTGTAGCACTTTCCAAAACATCCACTTTTCAACATGCACATGCAAATTTGTCTGATGCTCGACGCCGTCGATTCTGTGCTTACTTGATGTTTTTAAAAATGATTTAAGTAGCAAATGAGAACCACTAAAATTTTTGAATACATGCCTTGAGATAAAGGCCTTCTTAATGATTTTCAGCAGTTTCAGAAAGCAGCAGTTTTTAAATAATGAAAGAATGTGTAAAAGTATGGTATTTGGGGTAAAACGTGCCCCTGCTGTTGGGGCTAAAAGGCACAATATTAACATGATAATTAACAGAAGGGTGGCTTTTCCATTTGTTGACATGACATTGTTAGATTCAGATGATAAATATCATATATTATGTTGGGTGTCCACTGTAGAGATAATCACCATGTTTACAATGAAACCATCATATTTAAACATACTATTATTCATATCATATAATAAAATATCATTTGTTGTTACTATTGTGAATCTATATTAAATTATGGGATCTCTTTCAGTGCTCTCAGGATCTTTACATTTTAAAATGATTTTGTTTCTGTATTTTAAATGTTTTATATAGATTTTAATGACAGTATATTTATTGAACAAAAAATGATTCTTATTTATCAAAATAAGCAGAAAATAGTACTTTGCTAAAGTGATTGTTCTGAACAAGTATTAACTTTGATATTATTAAACAAAACAAAAAAAACAAACACAGATTGTTTTAGCTGAAGTATTTGTATCAATAATGTGTGGGGTAAAAGGCCTCACTGAATTGTCACCTCATACAAGATTTTTAAACAAAATAAATGACTTGTATGATTCATTGTTACACAAGACCTGTTGCTCCATAAATGTTTGATACAAACATTATATTTATCTGCAATCATACACTTTGTGCGCAGTGAAAAGCACATTTTTAGGGTGTGCTGTTGTCCCATATATAGATGTACAGCAATAAGTGTTTCTACTTAAATACCAAGGTCAGTAAGTGCGATCAGCAAACGCAGAAATCAAAATGATTTGATCTGTATTTACTACAGTTTACTACGGTATGTTTGATGGGAGCTACGAATCTGTAAACAGAGAAACCGATGAGATTTTAATCTCGTTTCAATCATAAACTCACTGCGTGTGATCCGTTTCTCATGGAACATGAATTCATTTTTCTTCTCTATTAACCTGTTTAATCCCAAATTTTTCCCAGACATGAAAATATCCAAATGATGTGTCATTACAAGCCTTTGAAATAATCTATAATTATATTATGAAATTTGTTTGGAAGTGTGAGGAAAAAACTGTTTTATAGTCACTCACAGCTGTGACGGGTGGGATAATGTGAACTGAATTAACACATTTCTGCAGTCAAATATATCTTATCCCAGCTATTTGAAGCTGTTTGATCACATTCTAGGGTTACTATTATGCATAAAAATATATAATACAACATTTATACAACACTGATAGGAACACTGAGATTAAAGACAAAGAACATATTTCAAAATCATTACTTTTTCATAACATGTATCATTAAATTGTTATATTAGTGCTATCAATGTTACAACAATATTGCAACTTATTTGTAACATCTGAACTTTTAATATTTTGTCATTGCAACATTTTAGGTGTAATTTCCACTAACAACTGCAACTGGATTTATGTTATAAACCTAAATTATCCCATCAGTCACTATCGTGACCATCCACATGTTCACTCATTCTGTGACCACACTCAACAAAACTGAATATGTGTGAATTCATATATTAATACTAGACACCTTAAAGATGATGTGTACTAAAATCTTTGGCGCTCTGATGCAGTCATCATCTTCTCAAGGTGCAAACAGGAAATGAACTGACAATTTGCACTAACCATGTGAAACTGCACATATTTAATTTTTCCATATTTGCAGAACGTGCACTAAAACATCAGTACGGTAGTTTTGATGGGAGCCACGAATCTGTAAACACAGAAACCGATGAGAGGAGCCGCTGCAGTGTCGTTCCTCCGCCGCTAGGGGTCAGTGAGCGGCGCTCGCCGCGTCCCTGCTCGACTTCCGGTCGGGCTCTTTTTCTTTCTCTTCCGCTCTTCGGATCATCATGGTGGGTATCCGATTGTTTGACTCCTAATAATCTGTTGTAATCCGCCTTTTTCGCTGCTCGGTTCGCAAACACAGATATCGGAGTGTGACGCAGAGTTCGAGTGGCGCGCGCGTGTGTGAGTTTGACGCGACTGATGCGCGGCGCCGCAGATTTAGAGCGCGATTAAAGAGCGCGAGCGGCTCCGGTCAGTGACCGCTGAGGAGAAAGAGCCGCGCGCGCGCGTGTTTCACACAAATGCCTGTTCATCAGTTCACCCGATCAGGTTTGAGGGTCTGATGGGTTCAGCTGACAGCGGGCTTTGTGGAGCGGTTCTGCTCGGCCCATAATGCACCGCTGCCAGCAACACGAGCGTCACTCGAGCTCTGCTGCTGTTTGTGCTTCATCAGGTGTTTGTGCGGCAGCAGCTGATGTGACTGTACTGTGGTTCTGTGATCTCACCGTGTCTTCTGTCTCCGCAGGGCCACGTCAGGACCAAGACGGTGAAGAAGGCCGCTCGGGTCATCATCGAGAAGTACTACACCCGCCTGGGCAACGACTTCCACACCAACAAGCGCGTGTGCGAGGAGATCGCCATCATCCCCAGCAAGAAGCTGCGCAACAAGATCGCCGGGTGAGCCAGAGCCGCCGCACTGCACGATGGGATACCGAACCGCTCGCGTCCGCTAGGAGCGGCGCCGTAACGAGCGCGAATCCGTTTAGGAGACGTGTTCGGTGTCTCGCTGATGTTTTCCAGACGAGCGTTTGAGTGTTAATGATGTGTTTAGACGCAGCAGACCCAGACAGCACACGTACGTCTGCAAGATGTCTGGGAGACGTCAGCTTTACATACATTCTAGATCAGAAACATCTTAAGGATATCTAACAGACGTCTATTTGACATCTGATAGGAAACGTGCTATAGATGTGAATGCAGATGTCAGACGTCTCTGAGATGTACGTGTGCTATCAGGATGATGTTTGTGTGACCCACGTGACCTCGTGTCACTGTACGGCTCAGGGCTGCGTTACCCAAAAGCACCGTTGGCAAACTGTGCTCGTAACTTTCGTTGACCTCTACAGGTGACTGTAGTTGGTTTTGGGAAAAAACACACCCCTGGATGGTAAACCTGCTCAGTACTGGGTCTCTGCAGGACTTAATTCATCTTTCAATGGGTTAAGGCCTTAAATCAAACACTGAATAATAATATCTGTCAGTGGGGATTGAAACACGTTTCCCTGTAAATGAATTTGATTTTTCGTTGCACACTGACAGATTTTAATCTCGTTTCAATCATAAACTGCGTGTGATCCGTTTCTCGTGGAACATGAATTCATTTTTCTTCTCTATTAACCCGTTTTCCCAGACATGAAAATATCCAAATGATGTGTCATTACAAACCTTTGAAATAATCTATAATTATTTTATGAAATTTGTTCACTATCACTATCGTGACCGGTGGGATTAAATGGGTTACATGTGTTTCTTGATATAAGAATCTTTAGACATTTGCACTGGGAAACGACAGAGATGCTGAGTAAGAGCGTAAGAGTGTGATCAGGACGAGCGGTGACGTCACAGTGTTAGTAAGCAGATATTCAGACCTTTCTCTGTCCACTGAACTAAAAAGCAGTGACGATCTGTTGTGAGTTGCACTGTCAAAGTTTGAAGTGTTGATAACACACAACGTTTACGTTTAGGGAGTGTTGACATATTGTGTTTCGTTCAGTTAAAATTGTTTGCTTGTTCTTATCAGTGTTGCCAGATTGGAAATGTCCAAATATTAGGGATGGGCGGATCGATCCTGAAATATCGATACTTCCGATACTGACGTTGTATCGAAAGGATCGATCCTCACATAAAAATATCGATTCTAAAGTGCATTTTTAACCATTAATTTTATTTATTTTACAAGAAGTTTGGTGCATAAAATAAACCTCTAAGAGGAACAACAGACTATTAACGAGTTATTGTGTAGGACAGAACTATTTCTCCTGCTCATCGGAATACAAGCAAATGCTGTAAGACAGAACCAATCGATCACACATAGCGTTCGCTGCTGACGCTTCATTCAACATTGATAATAATCAGAAATGATATTTCTTCCTCTTCTTCTCATTGCATTGAAATAATAAAGCATTATTTAAAAAAATGTTTCTTGAGTAGCAAAGTATATTAGAATGATTTCTGAAGGATCATGTGACACTCAAGAGTGGAGTAATGATGTAAAAAAAATCAGCTTTGATCACAGATGCTTTTTAAATTACATTTTTCAAAATATATTACAATAGAAAATAGTTATTTTAATTGTTCATTTTCCCAATATTGCTGTTTTTACTGTTTGTTGTTGTTGTTGTTGTTGTTCAAATAAGTGCAGCCTTGACACATTACAAAGTTGTACTGACCTCAGACTTTTGAACAGTATAGTGTATGTGAAATATTTATTTTAACTAGGCTAGTTTGTGTAAGTAAATTTATTTAAACTGGTTGTTAAAGTTCAAATTGGTTGTTATATCCTGTAATTGCTGTCTGTAAGAAACAATTTGTGCATCATGGTAATAATAATTAATAATACTACTACTAATTATTATTATTATTATTATTATTATTATTATTATTATTATTATTATTATACATTTTAGTACTTATGTAACACCATGGTTGTTTTTCATCAGGTACCCTCCAAGGTACACCGTATCTACCCTTAATGCGTGTGTACTTGTATGGTACTAGTGTGCTCCCTGGCTTTTAGGGGTAAAGAAAGGTGCACCTTTGAGGTTACTGCCCAGTAAAGAGCTAAAATACAAAATTTTAGTTTTCTGACAGTGTTATACACAAAAAAAAAATGAAATGTTTAAAACACATGACTTTCAAATATAATGTTAAGTAAGTATAATTACTGATTTTATTCTTTAAATAATTTAAAAGCTCAATGTAGTTTAGAGGTATCAGTATCGGTATTGGTATCGATGATACTTGGCTTGAAAATATCGGTATCGGATCGAAAATAAAATACGAGGTATCGCCCATCCCTACCAAATATCACACCAGGAGCTCAAAATAATTGTATTTGGAGGAAAGTTATCGCACAGAATACAGCTATTTATCTAGATGGACGGCTGTTACACACAACCTGCAAATGACCAAAATAGATCAATAACTAGGCGTACCTTAGAGGGAAGCTCCGAAAGCCACCTTGAGGCGCTGTCATGAGAAGCCTGCGCGTTGACAGATGTCGAGAGGGTCTTTTTGCGATACAGATTTGATGTCTTGATCTGCATGTTTGTCACGGTAGACGTCCACAACTGGATCATTGAGAAGAAAAGACCAATGATTACAACGACCATCGCTTGAATTCTGAAGTTATTGTATATTATGGGATTTTGTCGTTATTGATCGTATGTCAGGCAACACTGGTTCTTAAGACGTCTTATATGCATCTTCATAAACCTGCAGAAACCCACTAAATCTCTCAGATCAGCTCTTTAAACGTTCACACAATCGTCATTGTTAACATTAACGAGCACTGACTGGCTTTCATCTCTGTTAATCGTCATCGAGTGAAACAGTCAGAGTTTCCTCTCGTCGTTTGTGGGTTGGTGATTCAATTTGTAAAGACGTACTTAAACCGAAGGTTTTCATTTATCTGTAATCGAGCCGTGTTGATTTAACGAGGTGTCGCTCGTATCCCTGTATCGAAAGTGACTGTGGAGCGACTCTGTCTCCAGGTCATCGATAGCGCAGGAAGAGCAAATGAAAGTCTTTCCCGTGTTTGCTGGATTCTGTTCCTGACAAACCCTGAATCTTTCACACACTCTTAGTTAAAACAAAAAACATGGTTTGATTCGTCTAATTAAATAACACGCAAATAAAAACAGCTGCATGTAGACAGAGCTGCAGTTTTATATGAACTCAGTTTGTTTCTTCTCCAATTTCTTGCTGAAATATAAACATTTAAACAGTGATCTGCTTTTAACATGGATTAATACAATCATTAAATATTAAAAGACAGGTTACGTAAGGATACAATGAATGAAATACAGTAATATATTAGCAAACTGCTCATCTCTAGAGTTACTGTTTCTACTTGACTAACACATTTTCAGCCACAGAATGTCTGTGTCTTAATCTGAGGTTAATATGATGTTATGAAGTGTGATGATCTCTCACGCCACGTTACAGAGCAGCAAAACGATGTTCATTCATTAATTTTAGTGATCAAAATGACTTTGTTTCATATTTGAACTATCAAAGTTTACTGCGATTATTGGATGAGAGATGTGCTACAAATAATGTTCATCTACAAACAGCCTATAACAAACTTTTTGCCACACCTGCTGATGGCTGCTGACGTGATAAAATTTAGCTTAGATTTTTTTTTTTTTTTTTATACCAGTCATGACCTTTTTTTTTTTTTTTTTTTTTTTTTTTGTCCTTTGCAAGATTTTGGCAAACGGAGCAGGTCATTGTGTTATGCCTGTTTTACTCATGCTCCGTTTGCTCCATTTCTTTTATTTCCATCAATAACCAAGTTTCCATCCAGTTTTTTGCGTGTTTTGTAATCAACAAAGAGAATATGCGTGAAAACAAAATTGTGAAACTGTTTCCATCCAACTGGCTTTTTACAGATAAAATGTTGTGCGTGATGACGTCAACCCTTAAGCTGTTTCCATTTATAATTTCACCTATTGTGCAAATGACATGGGCTAGTAGCCTGTTCTTCATCCATTTGAAACAAAACTTTATTATACAGGCTATTATTTAATTGTAGAGGCCTACATTATTTTTTGTCTTTTTTTTTTTTTTTTGTACTTAGGCCTATAGACAAGGCCCAGTTAAGCATTACTAACTCACCAAACGCAGCCTGTTCATTGTCATAATCAAATACAGTCAGCCAAACATACTGAAAAAACATGCTACTTTACTTCCCATCACTCCACAACCAATCCGTCAAATTTAACGGTGGAACAGAAACTCAGAACAAAACAAGAATGAAAATATAAGCTAACAAGCCAAAATGAATTAGTGTAAAATATTGTACCTTTTTTTTTTTTTTTTTTGGACAAAATCAATACATTTTAACTTGCAACATACTAAAGGAACATCAAATTAAGATGTGCATATTTGAAAGGTGACTCCTCTTTTTCTTACCAAATATAAAATAATTTTAGATACAATCTAATAATATGAACATGAATACAGAGAAACGATGCTTTAACACCACGAACACGGACGCTGCCTGTAGACTAATCACATTTATCTCTACAAAAAGTGTTTCCAAACAAATTTTTGAGACATTTTAACTATCAATATAGAATTGATGCGCTAAAATTAAACCTGGTTAATGACAGACTTCCGCAGGTTTTACTTTATATGCAGCGCTGTCTGTTTAAAACCTGTTGTGGATCTGACACACACCTGATTTTTTCCGAACTCTTTACGGTCATTTAAGACTTTATAACTAATTTAAGACTCCGTTTATGAGATAACTTGCCTAAACTGCACATTTTGACACAATTGTGTGTGTTTTCTTTAAAAACTGGCTGTTGTTCTCACAACATTGCATTGTTATATTTCGTTAAAGTTTTACCCGCCTACTGGCACTGTTACATACACTCACCAACGCTGATTTTTATTTGCATTTGGTGCTTGATGAGTGTTAATTTTAGGCTGTCTATAAATCTGTGTTCTTCACAATGAAGCTTGATTAAGACAGAGAAATGTATATTGTTAATGAAGCACAATGACAGAATCAGAGAAATGAATCCTCTGTGTCTGTCAGTGATTTCTGCTCAACTGTTTGACGTTACGGTAAATGCATCTCTAGTGTACGGGTCGCTGAAGACGAGCGTCTGCACGAATGTGATTGACGTGTGTGTGTGTGTGTGTGCAGGTATGTCACACATCTGATGAAGCGCATCCAGAGAGGTCCGGTCAGAGGAATCTCCATCAAACTGCAGGAGGAGGAGCGCGAGCGCAGAGACAACTACGTGCCCGAGGTGCGTTCCCACGTTCATTTTGTCTGATCGCCCTGTGTCGAAAGTGACCGTGGAGCAACTCTGTCTCCCGGTCATCGATAGCGCAGGAAGAGGAAGTGAAAGTCTTTCCCGTGTTTGCTGGATTCTGTTCCTGACAAACCCTGAATCTTTCACACAGTCTTTGACTGAAGTTAGCAGTAACGTGAACTCTGTTCTGACGTTTAAAAGCGACGCTGAGATTTGAGAGAAGGGCTTGTGAAGTTTAGATCTGGTTTTTGATTGTTGTTGTTGTTTCTGCAGGTTTCTGCTCTGGACCAGGAGATCATCGAGGTCGACACCGACACCAAGGAAATGCTCAAGCTTCTGGTGAGAATCGTCATTCGGTCGCTCGTATCCCTGTATCGAAAGTGACTGTGGAGCGACTCTGTCTCCAGGTCATCGATAGCGCAGGAAGAGGAAGTGAAAGTCTTTCCCGTGTTTGCTGGATTCTGTTCCTGACAAACCCTGAATCTTTCACACACGCTTGTTTTTGAGGCTCAACACTGAACGTTTCTTTATTCTCGTTTGTAGCGCTGCAGCTGACGATTACGATACATCAACTGACCTAACAATGATTTAACGGTTCATTTTTTGCAGTTTAGAGGCTGTTAGACGTGAACTAATGATGAAAACTCATGATATTTACATCACCGCTCAAACACTTGGGATCAGTAAGATCCTTACAAGTCTCTTATGCTCATCCAGGCATTTATTTGATTCAAAATACAGAAAGAAGCAATAACACTGCAAAATGTTGTTACAATATAAAATAATGTATTTTAGTTTAATATACCTTAAAATATAATTTATTTCTGTGATGTGCAGCTGAATTTTCAGCATCATTACTCCAGTCTTCAGTGTCACATGATCCTTCAGAAATCATTCTAATATGAACCTATTTTTTTTTTTCTTATTCTTTGAATAAGTTAAAAAGAACAGCATTTATTCAAAATATAAACAATGCAAATCTATGCCATCATATTTTTTAATAACACATCCTTAGTGGATAAAAATATTAATTTCTTTTAAAAAAAAAAAAAAAAGAAAATGTACTGACCCCAAACTATTGAACAGTAGTGTATATTGTTAGAAAACCTTTTTTATTTTAAATAAATGCTGTTTTTTTTCTTTTACTGATCAAAGAATCTTGGGGGGGAAAAAAAGGTTCCCAAAAAAAAAAAAAAAAATTGGCAGCACAACTGTTTCCAACACTGATAATTCTAATAATAAATCAGTATATTAGAATGATTTCTGAAGGATCATGTGACACTGAAGACTGGAGTAACAGCTGATGAAATTTCAGCTGCACATCACAGAAATAAATTACACTTTAACACAGCGGTGCCCAACCCTGTTCCTGGAGATCGACTTTCCTGCAGAGTTTAGTTCCGAGCCTAATCAAAAACACCTGTCTGTGATTATCAAGTGCTCCTTCAGATCCTAATGAGCTGGTTCAGGTGTGTTTGGTCAGGGTTGGAGCTGAACTCTGCAGGAAAGTCGATCTCCAGGACCAGGGTTGAGCACCCCTGGTTTAACAGATATTTTCATAGAAAACAGCTGTTTTAAATTGAAATAATATTTCACAATATCACATCTTTTTTTCTGCATTTTTGATCACATGAACAGTCTTAAAGCATTAGCAACTTATTCAAAGTTATTTAGAGAATCTGCTGCTTTATAATCTGAACACGGACACATCGGGTTGTTTTGTGTTGATCAGTGTGAGCCGATCGTGTTCTTGACTGTATTTTGCTGGTCTTAAACATGTTTGAACACTTAATGAGTCAGTAGTTCTCTCGTTGATGAGTGTGTTTGTGTCTCCTCAGGATTTCGGCAGTCTGTCCAATCTTCAGGTGACTCAGCCTCCTGTCGGCATGAACTTCAAGACCCCGCGCGGCGTCTGAACATTTGTAATATATCTCTTAATAAAATTTGGGTCAAACCAACGCTGGTGTCGTGAAGTCTTGATTTCTCCACATTAACGTTTACAGACTCATTGTGAGCGTTTCGTTTCAAACGTGTGATTTTGGTTAATCACGATATTGATTTTAATGCTTCAGGTCTTTTTTTAATTCTTTAACTTGTTTACAATATTTTTTGACTCTTTAATATAAACATCTGGAGAATTGTTGCTTCCTGCTACTGTGATGATTTTAAACCTTTTTCCGTAACATACGAAGTTTTTAAGACGACGTGTGAAGAGACGGAAATGTGTAAATGTGTTTGTCAGAAGTTGTTTTGATCACTGCAGAAACCGACAGAGCAACAGCAGTGACGGTTCTTATAATAAACATGTTCCTCATGCAAACACAACTTGAGCTTTCAGAAAAGCGTCATTTCATCTGAGAAACTCTTACCGTGACCCGCTCCGTCCGGAGATCACAAACACCCGGAACACTGCTCCTGCAGACAGGAGGAGGAGATCGATCAGTTTCTGCGCTTCTAGCGCCACCTAGCGGAATTACAGGAATAAAACACCTCTGCAAACGACTCGTACTAATTAATCTCACAATAAAGAGCGAACATGCGGCAAAAGCGCGGGTTTGTGTATTTTGTCTTTTAATTTAAGTGTGTCACTGAGTCTAAATGTGACCCTGGACCACAAACCCGGGAAACTGAGATCAATACATCATCCGAAAGATTAATAAACAAGCTTTCCATTGCTCTGTGGTTTGTTGGGATATGACAATATTTGGCTGAGATACGACTATTTGAAAATCAGGAATCCGAGGGTCCTTTAAAGTTGTCCACATTAAGTTCTTAGCAATGTTTTGATATATTTACGGTAGGAAATTTACAAAATATCTTCATGGAACAAGATCTTTAATATTCTAATGATTTTTGGCATTAAAGAAAAATCGATCATTTTGACCCAAACAATGTATTGTTGTCTATTGCTACAGATAAACCCGTGATACTTAACACTGTTTTGTGCTCCAGAGTCACAGATGTGTTTTCCCGCTGCTCGGAAAATAAACCTGATTTTACATGAATCTGACAGAGTTAATGATGTTATTAAGAGATTGTGAAAGTACTGAAGCAAAAAGATGGGTTAAAGTCTTTATATAACTTCAGATAATTAAAATAGAACCCTCTAGATTATAATTTATATTTTTCTTATGTGATCGCTGACACGTAATTTATGTTAGTAAAAAAACAAAAAAACAAAAAACAAGGCCAAATTTTCAAAGTATGAAAAATGTCCAGATTTTTTTTATGTTATTAAAATGTAACAAAAATTAGATTGGGATAATGTTTTTTTAAACATTTACTTTACTTAAATTCAGAGAACAGGCAGTTTTATCTTAAAATGAAAACGAATATAATCAGTAATCATGAATTACAAAATTATAATCGCCTATTTGAAAGATTTTGTTAGTGTAACGTGAACGCTGAGGCGGTGTAGAATCCAATTGCAGAAGTTTATTATAAACAACAGCAAACATACACAATGAAACAGGCAGAGGGTCAATAACCGGAAAAGCAGTCCAAAACGTAAACGTAATCCAAACAGCAGAGAGTTTATACAGGCAGTGGGTCAAATACCAAGCAGACAGTCCATGAAAGCAACCGTAACAATAGGGAAATCCAGGGAGCGATAGTCAAAGGGCAGAGAAGGGTCAAACCTTGAAAACAGTCCAAACAGGCAAACAATCCAACAGGGGTAATCCGTGAAATCAAGAGTCCATAAACAAAGCAAGGTCGCAACAGGTAATCCAACAGAGTAATTATAAACGCTTGGTAAGGCAGGTGAAACTGGCAATACTTCGCAAAGGTGTGAGCACATGGTGAGTCCTTATATACTGCCAAACAGGAAGTGACAGTAGAAGCAGCAGAGGGAGCATGCAGGCAGTACTGGGGTGAGGGCTCCCTCTGCTGGCTTGGCGTTACAGAATCCCCCTAGGAGCGACTCCTGGCGCTCAAACAACAGTCCAGGTGGGTGGGGGAACAGAGGCAAAACAGGGGGTGGGACGGAGGGCCAGGTCCATGTAGAGCAGGTGGGCCTGGATCATGGAGCAGGGACAGATAGAGAAGCACAGGAGGACCTGGACCATGGAGCAGTGGCAGACAGTGAAGCACTGGAGGACCTGGACCATGGAGCAGTGGCAGACAGTGAGTCAGTAGTTCTCTCGTTGATGAGTGTGTTTGTGTCTCCTCAGGATTTCGGCAGTCTGTCCAATCTTCAGGTGACTCAGCCTCCTGTCGGCATGAACTTCAAGACCCCGACGGCGTCTGAACATTTGTAATATATCTCTTAATAAAATTTGGGTCAAACCAACGCTGGTGTCGTGAAGTCTTGATTTCTCCACATTAACGTTTACAGACTCATTGTGAGCGTTTCGTTTCAAACGTGTGATTTTGGTTAATCACGATATTGATTTTAATGCTTCAGGTCTTTTTTTAATTCTTTAACTTGTTTACAATATTTTTTGACTCTTTAATATAAACATCTGGAGAATTGTTGCTTCCTGCTACTGTGATGATTTTAAACCTTTTCCGTAACATACGAAGTTTTTAAGACGACGTGTGAAGAGACGGAAATGTGTAAATGTGTTTGTCAGAAGTTGTTTTGATCACTGCAGAAACCGACAGAGCAACAGCAGTGACGGTTCTTATAATAAACATGTTCCTCATGCAAACACAACTTGAGCTTTCAGAAAAGCGTCATTTCATCTGAGAAACTCTTACCGTGACCCGCTCCGTCCGGAGATCACAAACACCGAACACTGCTCCTGCAGACAGGAGGAGGAGATCGATCAGTTTCTGCGCTTCTAGCGCCACCTAGCGGAATTACAGGAATAAAACACCTCTGCAAACGACTCGTACTAATTAATCTCACAATAAAGAGCGAACATGCGGCAAAAGCGCGGGTTTGTGTATTTTGTCTTTTAATTTAAGTGTGTCACTGAGTCTAAATGTGACCCTGGACCACAAACCCGGGAAACTGAGATCAATACATCATCCGAAAGATTAATAAACAAGCTTTCCATTGCTCTGTGGTTTGTTGGGATATGACAATATTTGGCTGAGATACGACTATTTGAAAATCAGGAATCCGAGGGTCCTTTAAAGTTGTCCACATTAAGTTCTTAGCAATGTTTTGATATATTTACGGTAGGAAATTTACAAAATATCTTCATGGAACAAGATCTTTAATATTCTAATGATTTTTGGCATTAAAGAAAAATCGATCATTTTGACCCAAACAATGTATTGTTGTCTATTGCTACAGATAAACCCGTGATACTTAACACTGTTTTGTGCTCCAGAGTCACAGATGTGTTTTCCGCTGCTCGGAAAATAAACCTGATTTTACATGAATCTGACAGAGTTAATGATGTTATTAAGAGATTGTGAAAGTACTGAAGCAAAAAGATGGGTTAAAGTCTTTATATAACTTCAGATAATTAAAATAGAACCCTCTAGATTATAATTTATATTTTTCTTATGTGATCGCTGACACGTAATTTATGTTAGTAAAAAAAAAAAAAAAAAAAAACAAGGCCAAATTTTCAAAGTATGAAAAATGTCCAGATTTTTTTATGTTATTAAAATGTAACAAAAATTAGATTGGGATAATGTTTTTTAAACATTTACTTTACTTAAATTCAGAGAACAGGCAGTTTTATCTTAAAATGAAAACGAATATAATCAGTAATCATGAATTTGTAACGTGAACGCTGAGGCGGTGTAGAATCCAATTGCAGAAGTTTATTATAAACAACAGCAAACATACACAATGAAACAGGCAGAGGGTCAATAACCGGAAAAGCAGTCCAAAACGTAAACGTAATCCAAACAGCAGAGAGTTTATACAGGCAGTGGGTCAAATACCAAGCAGACAGTCCATGAAAGCAACCGTAACAATAGGGAAATCCAGGGAGCGATAGTCAAAGGGCAGAGAAGGGTCAAACCTTGAAAACAGTCCAAACAGGCAAACAATCCAACAGGGGTAATCCGTGAAATCAAGAGTCCATAAACAAAGCAAGGTCGCAACAGGTAATCCAACAGAGTAATTATAAACGCTTGGTAAGGCAGGTGAAACTGGCAATACTTCGCAAAGGTGTGAGCACATGGTGAGTCCTTATATACTGCCAAACAGGAAGTGACAGTAGAAGCAGCAGAGGGAGCATGCAGGCAGTACTGGGGTGAGGGCTCCCTCTGCTGGCTTGGCGTTACAGAATCCCCCTAGGAGCGACTCCTGGCGCTCAAACAACAGTCCAGGTGGGTGGGGGAACAGAGGCAAAACAGGGGGTGGGACGGAGGGCCAGGTCCATGTAGAGCAGGTGGGCCTGGATCATGGAGCAGGGACAGATAGAGAAGCACAGGAGGACCTGGACCATGGAGCAGTGGCAGACAGTGAAGCACTGGAGGACCTGGACCATGGAGCAGTGGCAGACAGTGAAGCACTGGAGGACCTGGGCCGTGGGGCTGTGGCAGACAGTAGAACCCTGGAGGTCCTGGGCCGTGGTGCAGTGGCAGACAGTGAAGCACTGGAGGACCTGGGCCGTGGGGCTGTGGCAGACAGTAGAACCCTGGAGGTCCTGGGCCGTGGTGCTGTGGCAGACAGTAGAAACCTGGAGGACCTGGGCCGTGGAGCGACAGCAGACCGTGAAATACTGACGTGCCTGGGGCCGCAGAGCAATGACAGACAGTGGAACACTGGAGGTCCTGGGCCGTGAAGCAGTAGCAGACCATGAAGTACTGGAAGGCCAGGGCCGTGGCACAATGGCAGAGTAGGGAACCATGGTGGGGCAGGCAGAGCAGACAGAACAGGAGGCCATAGCGAGGCAGGCAGAGCAGGCAGAGCAGGGAGCCGTGGCGAGGCAGGCAGAGCAGACAGAACAGGGGGCCATAGCGAGGCAGGTAGAGCAGGCAGAGCAGGAAGCCATGGCGAGGCAGGCAGAGCAGGCGTAGCAGGGAGCCATTGCAGGGCAGGCAGAGCGGTGTGCACATGAATGATTTCTTTGGCCTTCTTGATAGCGACATGGCGGGCAGAGAGTTCATGATAGGACGCCGCCCCCATAGGAGGATCTACAGCTTGCGCTGACACCTCTGGGGGCATGGGCGCAGATGCTTGGGCAGGTGTGGTAGGGCAATTATAAATGGCCTTCATGGCCGTGACTGGACAGGCAGAGAGTCCGTGGGGAAACGCCGCCCCTTGAGGAGATTCTGCAGCCGGAGCTGCCACTTCTGGGGGCATTGGCGCAGAGTCCTTAACAGAGGAGGCCTCTGACGTAGACTCGTGGACAGACGAGGCCTCTGGCGCAGACTTGTGGACAGGTGAGGCCTCTAGAGCAGACTCGTGGACAGACGAGGCCTCTGGAGCAGACTCATGGACAGACGAGGCCTCTGGAGCACAGTGTGCAGCCCACACACTGAAAATGGCTATGGCCATTACAGGCAGCACAGTAGCTAGTGGGGTGTCTGTTGACCTTGTGGGTGCTGATGTTATGGGCTTGGCTTGGCTTGGGCTGGCTTGGGAATATGGGCTCTGCGTGGCTTGGGAGCGTGGGCTCTGCGTGGCTTGGGAGCGTGGGCTCTGCGTGGCTTGGGAGCGTGGGCTCTGCGTGGCTTGGGAGCGTGGGCTCTGCGTGGCTTGGGAGCGTGGGCTCTGCGTGGCTTGGGAGCGTGGGCTCTGCGTGGCTTGGGAGCGTGGGCTCTGCGTGGCTTGGGAGCGTGGGCTCTGCGTGGCTTGGGAGCGTGGGCTCTGCGTGGCTTGGGAGCGTGGCTGGCTGGGAGCGTGGCTTGGGAGCGTGGGCTCTGCGTGGCTTGGGAGCGTGGGTGGCTGGGAGCGGGCTCTGCGTGGCTTGGGTTAGAAATGTTATTAGGGGACCAGATGAGGATTTGGTAGGATAATAGCTTTTTGCCTTGAGTTAGGGAGGCCTGCCGTGGCCGGACTTGACTCAGGGAGGCCTGCCGTGGCCGGACTTGACTCAGGGAGGCCTGCCGTGGCCGGACTTGAGTTGGGAAGAACAGCGGTGACTTGACCTGGCTCGTGCAGTCCAGCTGTGACTTGACTTGGCTTGTGAAGGTCAACTGTGACTTGACTTGGCTCAGGGACAATAGCAGCAACTTGACTTGGCTCATGAAGAACAACCGTGGCGTGGCTTAGCTCAGGGAAGACAGCAGCAATTTGACTTGGCTTGTGAAGATCTGCTGTAACCTGGCTTGACTCAGGAACAACATGGCTTGACTCAGGAACAACATGGCTTGACTCGTGGGGAACAGCTGCATCTTGGCTTGAATCGTGGAGATCAGCAGCTGTGTCTTGGCTTGACTCGTGGAGTACAGCTGTGACTTGGCTTGACTCGTGGGATACAGCTGTGACTTGGCTTGACTTGTGGGGAACACCAGCTGTGTCTTGGCTTGACTCATGGAAAACAACAGCTGTGTCTAGGCTTGACTCATGGAGAGTAGCTGTAACATGGCTTGACTCATGGAGAACAGCTGAAACTTGGCTTGATTCATGGAGAACAATAGCTTTGGCTTGACTTGACTCTGTTGCTTGACTTGACTCTGTTGCTTGACTTGACTCTGTTGCTTGACTTGACTCTGTTGCTTGACTTGACTCTGTTGCTTGACTTGACTCTGTTGCTTGACTTGACTCTGTTGCTTGACTTGACTCTGTTGCTTGACTTGACTCTGTTGCTTGACTTGACTCTGTTGCTTGACTTGACTCTGTTGCTTGACTTGACTCTGTTGCTTGACTTGACTCTGTTGCTTGACTTGACTCTGTTGCTTGACTTGACTCTGTTGCTTGGCCGGACTCTGAAGCTTGGCCGGACTCTGAAGCTTGGCCGGACTCTGAAGCTTGGCCGGACGCTGAAGCTTGGCCGGACGCTGTAGCTTGGCCGGACGCTGTAGCTTGGCCGGACGCTGTAGCTTGGCCGGACTCTGTAGCTTGGCCGGACTCTGTAGCTTGGCCGGACGCTGTAGCTTGACTTGACCCTGGAACTGGACTTGACTTGGGAGCCTGACTGGACTTGGAAACTTGACTTGACCCTGGAACTCGACTTGACTTGGAAGCCTGACTGGACTTGGAAACTTGACTTGACCCTGGAACTCAGCTGGACTTGGAAGCTTTTGACCCTTGATCAGCAGCTGTAGCTTGACTTAACACAGGAGCTTGACTTGACCTTGGAGCTTGACTTGACCTTGGAGCTTGACTTGACCCTGGAGCTTGACTTGACCCTGGAGCTGCAACTGTAGCTTGATTTGGTTCTGTAGCTTGGCTTGGTTCTGTAGCTTGACTTGGTACAGGAACAGTAGCTGCCATTTTAGCTGCCCATACAGCCATTAGGGGTGAGTCCAGTACATGGGCCATCATGAGGCATGGCTTGGAAACAGCGATTATTTTGTGGAGTGGCTCTGGAATGGTGGCCATCTTGTGAACAGGTTTGGGGATGGCGGCCATTTTGTGGACTGGCTCTGGGATGGCGGCCATTTTGTGGACTGGCTCTGGAATGGCAGCCATCTTGTGAACAGGTTTGGGGATGGCGGCCATCTTGCGTGCAGACTCTGGTGTGGCGGCGGCCATCTTGCGTGCAGACTCTGGCGTGGCGGCGGCCATCTTGCGTGCAGACTCTGGCGTGGCGGCGGCCATCTTGCGTGCAGACTCTGGCGTGGCGGCGGCCATCTTGCGTGCAGACTCTGGCGTGGCGTGAGCAGGCCCTGGAGCGGCAGGCATGGCGTGAGCAGGCCCTGGAGCGGCAGGCATGGCGTGAGCAGGCTTTGGCTTGGTGGATGTGGCTTGAACAGGCTTTGGCTTGGCAGGCATGACGTGCACAGGCTGTGGTGTGGTGGTTACTGCGGGATTGCGGGGTCCCTCGTCCACAATCCCAACAGTGTATGGTGATCCGCTTAGGAGCAGAGCATGATCGATATATTCCTCCAGTGACCAACAAATTTTTCCCCCTGGCAGACTTGAACTAATGGGCTCGTTCAAACCGAAACGAAAAAAGTCCTTTAGTGCCACATCATTAAAATCTACTTGATAACACAGTCCACAAAAATCCTCGACATACTCCTCTATGGACCGGTCGCCTTGACGAAGGCAGATGAGACGGGATACTGCTGGGTTCATGATTCTGGTTGTGTGTGCGCTGTAACTTCTGCTGGCTTCAGGGGAGGCGAAGTATTCTGTAACGAGGACGCTGAGGTGGTGTAGAATCCAATTGCAGAAGTTTATTATAAACAACAGCAAACATACACAATGAAACAGGCAGAGGGTCAATAACCGGAAAAGCAGTCCAAAACGTAAACGTAATCCAAACAGCAGAGAGTTTATACAGGCAGTGGGTCAAATACCAAGCAGACAGTCCATGAAAGCAACCATAACAATAGGGAAATCCAGGGAGCGATAGTCAAAGGGCAGAGAAGGGTCAAACCTTGAAAACAGTCCAAACAGGCAAACAATCCAACAGGGGTAATCCGTGAAATCAAGAGTCCATAAACAAAGCAAGGTCGCAACAGGTAATCCAACAGAGTAATTATAAACGCTTGGTAAGGCAGGTGAAACTGGCAATACTTCGCAAAGGTGTGAGCACATGGTGAGTCCTTATATACTGCCAAACAGGAAGTGACAGTAGAAGCAGCAGAGGGAGCATGCAGGCAGTACTGGGGTGAGGGCTCCCTCTGCTGGCTTGGCGTTACAGTTAGCTGATGCGAACTGGCTAGTTAACTAGCTCCCTGACCATAACTCGAGGTAATTTTTAAATATAAAATCCAAATACTTTCCTTCAACCAAGTCAGAATTAATCTGATGTCAAAACAAAGGATTCGATGTCCAGAGTAATTACAGTAATTACAGTAATACAGTAATGGTCCATAATGTTTTACGCCACTGACTGTGTTTGAGAAAAATAATGATGTCATTCTGAAAATAAAATTATATTTTTATATAATATCATGTATAACTGTGACGTTCTACAAAACAACAAGCTTTAAAACACTTATAAATGTATTTGACACGAAACTCATGCGATCACGGACTGATTCTGAACTTTATATGAACAGAAAATAATTATATTTGACACAAACTGCTTTTGCTGACAATTATCAGAACACACTGTTTATGAATATAAAATGTGTTTGACTCGAAACACAGCATTTATCATCAAGTTTGTTAATAAAGTTAATTTATGTATATTCACTATAGGCTGCTTTAGCCACAAATGAAGTCCAGTAATTCATTCAGTGTATTGTTTACAGTGCTATAGTAAACACCTGTGTGCAAACTGACTGAACATATTCTGCCAATCCCAAAACCTCCTTTACTGTACATACAGTACACAAGAATTTTACATGAAAACGGGACTTAATTTTAATTTAGGACTAAATAATTGTGTACTGTACATGTATGAAGGGATGGATTGGCAAAAACTCACTGTAGTAAATCACTGTATAATAACACAAGCTTTACAGTTTCACAGTGTGTTATTGTAGAAGTCATTTAATGAAACTACACTGGAGGTTTTAACCCTGTCGCTGGAACTGTAGACGTATATTTAGATGTAAGCAGTGTTGGGGAGTAACTAATTACATGTCACGGAATTACGTCATTTAATTACAAAATAAATGTAATTGTAATTAGTTACAGTTACTGAGAAAAAGTATGTAATTAAATTAAAGTTACTTTTGAAAAATATTAATGATTACAAAGGGGATTACATCTGAATCTTTTCACACACTCACACACACACACACAGATTTAATTGTCTACTTTTATAAATTGCATTGACTGCTCTAAAATGAGACCCCAGTGTTTCGGGAGTTTAGGACACAGAACAGGACACATGCTTATTCGATAACTCTTTTATTTCCTATGTGGGTTTATGCATATACTTTAGTTTTTAAGATTGTTTTTTCCAAGGCATTGTTAGATGGCAGTGTTTTCTGTCATAACTAAGCAAACATTTGATTTAAAATCCAGTATCATAGCTATTAAACTATTTCTTGTTATGATTTCAAATCTGAATTTAACCTCAGAATGATCTAAAAATAAATTTTTAAATAAAATTATTACATGGCTCTGTGGAATGCTTGATTCTGATTGGTCAATCGTGACATTCCAAGGTGTGTTATTCCCTGATAACGACTGGTAAAAGCGAATAACACTGACTCATCTAGGAAACTTACGTTGGCCTATACACTTGATAATTTTTCTTAGTGCAAGCTTTGCGTTTGGTTAGCTAATAAAATATTAAAACTCAGTTCAATATTATGTGTACAATTTCTTGATTATGTCGTCCTGGTTTGTGGACTTGTTCTTTTGTTTTAAACACAGCTGCTGCTATTTTGTTTCATACACTGTAATGGATTATAAGAAAACTAAGAAACTAGTACTGTGTGTGCCAGTGCTTAATTATTTATGCGGTGAGATGTTTTGTAATCAAAGCGGTCTGCACCACATCCCTTAAATGTCTGTCTAGTTTAAACTTGCCGTTTACAAGCAACTGATTTCTTCACAGAATCTTTGCATTTGAATATTTCAACTCACATCAGTGTTTCATGTCTAATGATTTGCTTTTGTGGCAAGCAGCTGTGTAATCCAGCCAGTTGTTATTGCAAAATACAGATGTATATTATCCCTTACTTATACTATAATCTTAATTCAAGTGATAAAGGATTTTAAAAGTCTGACAGTAATCAGTGTTGAGTGCTACTGTAAGTTTAACTCTGCCTGGTTTAAATGTTTCAAAATGATTAACAGTTGAGAATTTTAGAAATTTAGAAAAGTAATCACAAAGTAATCAAATGTAATAAGTTACATTACTTTAATAAAGTAATTGAAACGTTTCACTACTTATTACATTTTAAATATAGTAACTTGTAATCTGTAACCTATTACATTTCCAAAGTAACCTTCCCGACACTGGATGTAAGCAACACAGATGCAACAAATAAAACTGATAATGGGTGCGTTTGATTTATGGTGTGCGGATAATCAAGCATTGACAATAATCGGTCGTACTGGCGACACCGAGGGGCCCCAAAATAAATCTGCTTAGGGCCCCATAAAGGCTTGGGTCGGCCCTGGCTACGCCCCTGACCAGACCTTTTTTTTTTTTTTTTGCACTGTACTCCCAACGAAATGAACAAGTTTATAATCTAATTCATAAATATTAAACCGTAACATCATTAAAATGACATACTGTCGTGTGACTGATGCATCTTTGTTATGGAAAACACTTGTTAGTTCACATTGAGTTTGTGATTTTAACGTAGGGTACAACGGGGCTAAAGACACATGTGGTTTTCACTGCGCTCAGTATGTATGTTTGCAGAAAAAATATATACGTTTGTATTGAACATTTATGGAACAACTGATTTTGTGTGAAAATAAATCATACAAGTGGTTGATTTTGTTTAAAAATCTTATAAATGTATGAGGTGGCAAGGGTTATCCCACACACAGCATCCTGCTTTTTGTTTGTAGTTTGTACTATTTATGCTCATTTTGATAAATAAAATAATTATTGTTCAATTAATATACTGTCATTACAAATTGTTAAAGGGGTCATCAGATGCCCATTTTCCACAAGTTGATATGATTCTTTAAGGTCTTAATGAAAAGTCTCTAATATACTTTGGTTAAAAATTCTCAATGGTTTTGTAAAACAACACCCTTTTTACCTTGTCAAAATCAGCTCTGCAAAAATCATCTCATTCTAAGGGGTTGTTCCTTTAAATGCAAATGTAGATCGGGAGGCGCATTCCCTTCACAAACAAACGTAATCCACTGCATCTTCAGCGGCTCAGATGTCGGAAGTAAATGACGACCACTATGTTCATTATTACATCCAGCAACACAACACCTCAATCACTCAATCAGAGATATTCTTGTCTAACTTACATCCCTGCTCCAGCATCAAAACAATGGAGATTGGACTGTTACAGCTGATCTGAGTTAAGACACTCATGTCAATCAACTATGGTGGGAGTGGCCTCTGTGGGTGTGATTTGTACATACACTGCCAACACACATTAATGTTCAAACAACATGTAAAAGTGAACTTAGCATCCGATGACCCCTTTAACATAAAAATACATACATATATATATATATATATATATATATATATGTGTGTGTGTATGTATATGTGTATATTTAAATATATATATATAAATATGTATACATAAACAAAATAATTTTAAAAAGTAAAGATTCTGGGGCACTGAAGGAGATCCCATAATAATTTAATATAGATTTACAGTAGTAACAACAAATGATATTTTATTACATGATGAGATTAATATCATGTTTTTAAATATGAAGGTTTCATTCTAAACATGGTGATTATTTCTAAGATGGACACATAACATAATATATATGATTTGAATCTAACAATGTCATGTTAACAAATGGAAGAGTGTATGTGTTTTAATTATTGTGATTTTCTGTACAAATGTAAAGAGATATATGACACTACAACCTTATTTGGCCCATTGTAGCTGACTTCACCCTAATTATCTTAAACAAAAGTGAAAATCATTAGAAAGACCTTTGTCTCAAGATATATTTAATAATTTTAGTGCTTCTCATCTGCTACTTAAATCTACAACATTTTTAAAAACATTAAATATTAGATCAAGTAAGCACAGAATCGACTGCCCGCAATCGCGCTGAGCATCAGACAAATTTGCACATGCATCTTGAAAAGCGGAAAGTGCTACATCACATTTTTTGGCCATCAAGTGGTTTAGAGGAGGGTCAGCATCACTGTAGGGTCCCTTTTGGTGTCCTGTACATAAATAACTCACTTGCCATAACTTAACATAAAAATGATTATGAAAGAGTGTGTTATATTAGGCTATGTTTTTATATTCATAATAAAAGCATTACTTGGTTCTTTAGATACATTTTCTAGATTCTTTTAGTTTTGTGTAGGAGGATGTGTATTATTTTGCTGTGTCCCATGAGCAGTTCATTGAATTTGAATGAGAGTAAAATATAGTCAAATCATAAAAATTTGTTCTCCTATTAATATTTTGTTAAATAATAGGTTATTCAGATTAAGTGTACTGACCATTTGGTCATAAAAAACTATATTTTTATTTAATAAAAAAGAAGAGTTTGTCCACATCGCTTGAATGGTTGTCCACCCTGGAATCTGTCCCTTTAAGAAGAAGAACGTCCCCTTTAGTGACACCAGGACAACAGATTTTTTGTCTCTTCAGTGGCGGGAATTTCAACAGCTGAGGGACATTGGGTGCACAAGAATTATATTATTTATTATTATATTATTTTTTTCAAAGTTGAAAAAGTCATGCTTTGTGTGTTCTGCTTTATGTGTCCACCCTGCCATCTTGATATTTTAAACTAATATTTTAAATAATAATTCAATCATATCTGTATAATCCAGTGTGTTCAATAGCTAGGTGTGGGCAATAACATGCAAACAAAAAACGCCATCCAAATATTCTCCAAATAAGAAAAAATACATGTGCAAATTGAGTTTCTTTAAAAACACATGTATTTAGAATTTGAAAGCAAACAAATAACCCTGATTAGGAAAGAGACATTAAACCTTTTAGAAAAATATCATTTGCATCTTTACATTGCAATGAAATTGTATTTAACAGTAATATATGTGTCCATGACAAGGTGGACGTATCTTAAGGTTTATGCCTCAAACAATGTCCTATAATTATCTAAAAAATGTTTCTGTAGTACTTGAGCGTCTAGTGTTTATGACATGACATAAAGTGAATAGGAAATTAAGACCAAAATGTTTGCATAATGTGAGAGTTGAAAGGCACTGATATTGACCCAGGAAAATAAAATCAAAAGCGCCTTTAGCCCCGTCGTATGCTACATGTTTGCATAAATTCATTTGCAACATCCGAGGTAAACTTTGTTACTCACATTAGACACTTGTAACATTAAATACAGCACATCATCAGTACCTGACATTAGAATTGTCGATTTGTATGTTGTTCCAACCGTGACTTCGCAGAAATACAAACCGTTTCTAAAACAGCAATTTCACGTGTTGTGGTCAGGGCTAATTAAGACAAAAACTAACATGGAAGACACCTTTTATCGCTTGTGGCGTCACTAATCAAGTCACATGTGTTTTCTATCTGCTGTCCAGGATCAGGACTGGAGGTGCACTCTTTTTAACTACGGTCAAAGGGGTTTGAAAAGTCTGTTCTTAATTCAGTTTGTGTCAGTCGGAGAGTTCACACTCACACAGTGGATGTCACACCACAACACACACAGAAGCCTGTTTAGGCACCAATTGTGTGGGGCCCTGCGGTCCAATCACACACCATTCTGTTGAGCTTAGGAACGCAATGGCCAATCAGAGGCGTTCAGATGAGTGATCACTGAAACAGGGAGTTTTGTTCAGTGTGCGCTCGCTGACTGAATTCTCTCATCATAAACAAAATGCTGATAAAAGCACGATGTAAATAAGAGTGTCATTAATCACACAGACATGTAGACAGCTTCACTGACAGTCATGGGAATAACGGCATCATAAATAAACGGTGTTACTAACGGCGTTATTTTTTTTAGTAACAAGTAATCAAATTACTGTTTTCCTCGTTACAATGCCCGGACCGTTACTGACGATAAAATGCGGATTTACTATAATTTATTATAATATTATTGTAATTTTATTTTTTAGTTTATCTGAATGGATGCACACCTGTATTTGACAAACTGTAAACTGTAGTGTGAGACTTATTTACCATGCAGAATTGACTGGTGCTCATCTATTATCTTCCCTGTTTTGATTTCAGCAAATCAGATCGAGCGAACGCAGACAACGTGATTAATATTCATGAACCCAGCAGCTCATTAAACCTTAGTGTGTTTTATATTGTTATTAGTAGCAGAATTCGTAGTATTTTTGTTATGCAAGTTAAAAAACTGCACCATTAAGCTTTATATATGTATAGTAGTCCACATTTAAAGAGGATCAAAACCTTTCATCAAACTTAAAAGTTTTCATCCTAAAACCAAAACAATACCCGTTCATTGTCTTTCACAACTCACAACTTTGATTAACTTTTCTGATCCACTTCAAACGTTGACTATGATATAATAATATATCAGATATTTAATATTAGTCTGGTGAGTAAACTAGAAATGTCATTCAACATGTTTAATATTGGGGCATCCAAGTTATTTGACATAATTGATCTTTTTTGTTTAAAGTAACACAATAGTTACTTTCCCTGGTAATTAGTCACTTTTATAATGATGTAACTCAGTTACTATTTGTGAGAAGTAACTAGTAACTATAACTAATTGCTTGTTTAAAGGAACATTCCCAGCACTGTTCATCGATTACAACATGAGTTAGCTTCAATTCATGTTACTTAAAATATAAAAATATGATCAAACTGTTAAGAGTCTTAAATTTCATGTCTAACATTTTCTTTCCCTCACCAGTGTACTTTCATGCTGTTGGCTCACGTTGAAAGCTGTATGTAGTGATGAGACAACAATAAAAAACCTTCTAATTAACAGAACATTTAAAGTCATTTCATCAGTATGCTACTAATTTAGTGTATTTATCGGTCTAGTCAGTCAATCCATGAGTCCTCCGGTGAAACGGCGTGTAAATCTCTTACCAGGTTTGCTGTGGATGATCAGCTCAGCCGTCACCAGACTCTCTGCGGCTGATCACCTGCTGCAGGTGTGTTTGATCAGGCCGTCTGGAGCTGGAGGAACCTGCAGCTTATACAGGGCTGTTCTTTATTTTCAACATGGTTTTCGCTTTAAGTTTGACTGCAGTTAAAACACTTTCAACAACTCTTACTTTTCTGTTTTACAACATGACTCCTGGCACCGTTAGACAACTTAAATTGAAAATATATATTCAAATCTTTTATGAATTACAAGTAGGACGAAACTCAAACGCTGTTCACGCTACAGAGAATGAAGCTGAATGACGGTTCACACATCCTAGTGAAAACACTGGTCTTAAAGGACTTCAGACTTCACCTCATGCGCTTCTTTAGTGCAAAGCAGATTCAATTCTTCCTGCCGGGTACTGACTAACTAATTGTCAGAGAGCTCTGGATCGCTGCTCATAATAAGAGAAACTCACACGCAGAACAAGAAGGGTGGAAATGTTCAGGCAATTCGATCCATTAATTTACAATTTTATTAAATCTGTCGATGAAAAACAAGGACGCAGTTGTCGACGTTGGGAAGAACAGTCAGCGTGGCTGCGTGAGACACATCAGGAGCTTCCGGTGCAAAAATTCATCATCGTAATCACTATTATTGCAAAAATGTTCAATAAAAGTCATGACTGTCACACGAGTCCTCACAGAGCAGCACGAGTCGATGTCATGAAGGAAGTGACAACCGAATAAAAAACCCAAACGAAGGAAATAAAACATCTCGAAATAGACGAAACACAATCACCTTATTACGACTAAACTCTGTCACTGTCACAACATCAGAGAACTGCTTTTCTTTTAAATCAATTTAAATAGTTTTAAAAATATTTCACCATCTACTTTTATTGCGAAAATAGGCAACTGGACTAACTGTGACGACGATCATGATCATGATGATGACGACGATGACGATGCGTTTCGAGCAGCGTGAGGCCACGGAAACGGCTGCCGCGACGACCGTCCACATCTCCGTGACGACCGACTCCTGTCGGCGGCGTGTTTATCTTGCGCTCAAGCAGTTGCGAGTTTTTGGACAGTTTGCTGGATCTCTGTACATCGGTACGTTTCCCTGAACAAAAAGTACGAACACAAGTGCAGCCTCGTTACACGAAAGCCCCGGAGCGAGACGTCCGTCCTGCCGGAGAAAGTGCAGAGAAGGTGTAAGCGAGCGGGTCGCACCGCCGGAGAATCGGGAATGTTGTCGTCGGAATCGAGACTCGAAGCTTCGGATAAAAACGTAAAACCAGACGGGGAACAGTCGACGGCGGCAACGTCCATCCGTTTGCTCTCCACAAACCAAAGCGTCTCTTTGTCTTCTGGATTCATATTTCCCAGGGCAGTGTGTGTGTGTGTGTGTGTGTGTGTGTGTGTGTGTGTGAGGAATGAGGTTTGTAAACAGCTCCTTTGCAGAACCTGATTGGATGGTGGGGCGAAAGAGGCGGGGCTTCATGCAGAGGGACTCAGGTGGGCTTCCTGTCAAATACATGAACTAGCAGTGTGTGTTGCTCACACACACACACACACACACACACACACACACACACACACACACACACACACACTCACACACACTCACACACACACACACACACACACACACACACACACACACACTCACTCACACACACACACACACACACTCACACACACACACACACACTCACACACACACACACACACACACACACACACTCACACACACACACACACTCACTCACACACACACACACACACACTCACACACACACACACACACTCACACACACACTCACACACACACACTCACACACACTCACTCACACACACACACACACACTCACACACACACATTCACTCACACACTCACACACACACACACACACACACACACACACACACACACACACACACACACTCACACACACTCACAGCTGTTTCAGTGACTCATATTCACAGTCACTGAGGTGAATGATCGCTCATAATATTTTAATGTGTGTGCATTTATAAATATTTGTTTTACTAGGAACCGCCGAAGGCATGAGTACATGCCGCCACGAGTTATAAACCTTACCGATCCACACTCCTAAATTAAAATTTCATGAGAATGAATCACATAAAGGAATAAATGCTCTTTTATCTGTCAGATAAAGTGAAATGATCTCTGTTTTCAGTGTGTAAAATGTCAGTTCTGTTGAATGACGCTGAGGAAGACGGTGAATGAAGCTCTCAGATGAGACATGAAGATGTTTCTACCGTGTGTGTGTGTGTGTGTGTGCGCGCGCTGAAGCCCAC
The DNA here is from genome assembly GCF_022985175.1 of Labeo rohita. Taxonomy (NCBI): domain Eukaryota; kingdom Metazoa; phylum Chordata; class Actinopteri; order Cypriniformes; family Cyprinidae; genus Labeo; species Labeo rohita. Next base: position 30,999,950 of record NC_066893.1, read on the forward strand.
CCTCGCCCCTTTGACACCCTCCTCTCTCTGGTTCTTCCTCTCTAATGAAGGCGGGCTGCAGTTCAGGACGGGGCCGCAGGGGGGCGTCGATGAGTCTGAGGGACCAAAGTGCTACGAGATCAGCCACGGGTGGTTGAGGCATTCTGAAGCCGAGGCTCGTTTCTCCGGCACCATCTCCAGCATGGGCAGCAGGAAGTGCGTGAAGTGACCGGCGTCCTCGGCCGACCAGCCGTATTTCTCCACCAGCACGTCAAACAGAGACCAGGGCTTGAGTTTGGTGATGTGCCGCAGCTCACCTGCAGAGAGAAACATGGATCAGCTGCTGCTGCTGCAGGGACAAACGCTGATGCAAGACCCGCCCACAATATTAATGCAAGACCCGCCCACAATATTAATGCAAGACCCGCCCACAATATTAATGTTACACACTATTAATGCAAGACCACAATATTATTGCAAGGCTCACCCACAATATTAATGTATTAATTAACTGCAAGACATGATTACTGTTATTACCACCCACAATAATACTGTAAGGCTGATGATACACAGAACCACTTTTTGAGCAATTTTGCTGCGCACGTTTTTGTTGAACAATGTTGCGTGGGCACTTTCCCATTGAGAATGGGTAACACATTTCTATCTGTATAAGACTGGTCGTGGGCCGCGTCTCACCTAGTTGCCAGGTGACGGCGTCATTGGCCGAAAAGTTGCCCAGTGTATCATCAGCCTAAGGCTGCGTTTACACTAGTGTGTTTTCATTTTGAAACACATAACATTTGCTACGGTTACGCCTGTCATTTACACTTCTCCGGCGTTTTCGACCCTCGAAAACAGGCTTTTAAAAACTCTGGGGTTGCGTTTCATTGTAAACAGGCCAAAACAGAGACTCTTGAAAACATTCGCTCTGCATATATGTTTGATGACCGTGTAAACAATAACATCATGCTCATTGTTGTGCCCATAGATGTGTACAGGTGGACTCCACATTTGACTGCTCAAAGCACGTAGATGTGTCTGCCATCTAAATCACAGGGCATCTACCTGTACATATCTATGGCTGTACGTAATGAATGGTCATGCATGTGTTTTCAGTTGTGTAGTGTAGACAAGGATTGTTTTCATTTTAAAATGCCGTTTTAAAAATGAAAATGCACTAGTGTAAACATGTTTAAACATTTAAACTTTTTTTTTTTTTTTAACATTTGACAAATTTGTTTCTGCAGTATTTCTTGCTTAATCCAACCTACCTGAAACACCTCAAGCACTGTTTCATTTGTGTTGTTCTGTTGTGTTAATTTGTCCTACTGCGTGTAATTCAGATTGTATTAATGATTGTTTACTTGCATCAAAAACTGCTTGGAAACTGATCAGTTGCATCAGGTCAATAAAGCTGAGCTATGGAAATTGGAAAACCCACTGTCTTTGACTCTGAAACCATAACCGGTTAGATAGATAGCAGCGATTAGAGTTTACTCTTCAATAATGGCGGGAGATTCTCACAGATGCTCATTAGTCAATCTAAGAACCAACTAAAGCGGAGCATGGAGACTGGATGATACCAGCCTTGAGCGATATACTGAGTGATCTGCATCAAGAATATCATTTATTATATTGTATCTGACGTCAGAACGGACGGTAAACAGAGCTCAGAGCAGAACCATTTGACAAAATGAATCAGAATGTCAGTGGAGTGAATGAAACGCTCCTGAGCGACAGACTGTCAGCGTTACCTTTCTTTGAGAAGAACTCACGGCTGTATTTTCCGGCTGCGATGATCTTGCGGGGGATTTTTCCCAGTAACTCCATAATGAGAGCGATGTGGTCTGACCCACACACACACACACACACACACACACACACACACACACACACGACATGAGTTATTCATGCAGCGGCGCAGGAGGACGGACGGTCACACACACACACACACACACACACACCGGTCTGATGTCTGGATGAAACCAGCGTGATTCAGATCAGACACCTGCAGGACCGACTGTCATTAAAGGGGTCATGAAACGGAAAATCAAAATGCCTTTGATATCTGCACATATAAGAGTTTATTCTACAATAAAAACACGCTGAGCAATTTTCACGCCTCAACACAAACCGCGTCTCTAAGATCTGAGCTCATCCTAACAGATCGAACTATTAGAAATGTGTGGCTGAAGTTTATTTTCAACCTCGTGCAAATGAATGAGAATGTTTTGTTTGTCTCTTTTCTCACTTGTTAATTTTTCTCAGTCTATTATAATGAAAGTACTTTTTGACGCCGTTTCTGACACAGAGTGAAAATGAGGATGAAAAATAATCATTTTCACAAATTCTCTGCCGGCTGATCTCGCAAATCATTAAACAGAGCGGTGAAAATGCCTTTCATGACCCCTCTAACATCAGGCCGTAAAGCCGCGGTCTCGTGCGTGTGTGTGCGGCGGCGCTCGCGTCCGTCCTCCCTCTGTCTCTAACGCTACCTCTCCGATTGAAGAATTCCCGGGAATATTTTCCAGAAAGAGCAAAGTGGCGAGGAATGCAGCCAAGAAGCTCTATGATGTGAGCTATATGATCTACAGGAGACAGAGACAGGAAGAGGAAGGGGAAGAGGGAAGCGTGACGGGAAAATACGGAGGAAGGGATCAGAAGGGAGAAAGCGGAAGTTTAGTATCAGCTAAAAAACAACATCTGAATGCAGCAGGAAACATCAGTGCTAACAGTTACGCTAAGCTTTCAACTTCATCCTGAGTGACAGAGAAGGACAGAATCAAGATGAACAGAGTTCAGAGTGAACGACAGAAGCCGGCGTGTTCAGAATGGCGTATTAGCGTACCGCGCACGCCGTGCGATCATAGCCTCATCATGATGCGTGTGTAGTTCAGAAAGCGCCTAAAAACTACAAAGTAGCAGCGGCTCGTCGTCTCTGAGTGATACTTGATTCTGATTGGTCACTGCTGTCATTCGCTGCTCTAATGACTCTGTATATAAATATTTTGATCCAAATTTAAAAATTGATGATAATGTTAAAAAAAAAATTTCATGTCATTACATTACAGCATTTAAAAAAAAAATTAACAAAAAACAAAAAACAGAAAATGTTTTAAATGGTTATTTCATAAGTTAGGCTATGCTACATCCCTGGTAGAGGACATCACTGCATAGGCAAAGACTATTGATTTTTATACATTTTTAGTTTTGTATAAAGATGAGTGTCATCTATGTTATAACAGAATGATTTTATATACCATGTGTGTAAAATGGCCATAAACGGGTTCACTCATTATATACAATGTATCTATAAATTAAATCTGATTTGCATATTAGTGTGTTTTCGGGGCAACATGTCATTAAAAATAGAGGTGTAGTAATGGAAGTAATAATTGACAAGATTTTCATAATAATATATCATATTTCACAGGAATATTAAAATATAATTTCATTCCCTATTCATTTGTTATGTCTCCCAAAATGCGTAATAAACATGCTTTTAGTCCCGGTGTCCTCATATGAGGACATGTATGAAATCAACATCCTGTTTCGTAACAGAAAGTCATATTTTGATTTGAAACCACATAACATTTTCCTGAGATGTTGATTTATGACACAAAAATAAGAGAGTCACTAAATTACTATTAGACAGAGGAAGTGCTCACAGCCAAACATTTAGCATCCCTGAAAAGCCTGAATGTGCTCTGTACAGGACATCCAGACATAAAACTGTGCCGTGTACAGTTTTAGATAAATTCACTAAAATATAAAGTCCTCACATGAGGACGCAGGGTCTCAGGAGGCTAAAAATCAGACCCAGAATCAGAGATCGTCTTGTTAAAGCAGCGTCACGGCGAGTCCCGTGCGTCTCTGATTCCAGCGCAGTGAAGGTGATGTAAAATCAACCGCGATATCGTCTGACTAGCCGTAAAAAAGCCGTTTGTCTGTAGAAATCGAGAGTCACGGCAAACGCTGAAGACAGCGCAGTACGAGCGCTACGCCATTCTGAGCGCCCGACAGGAAGCGTAAAGCAGGCAGGCTGAGCGGTACCTTCATCACGAGAGTAGTCTTCGCCAGAGTGCGGCTCAAACAGGTAGTCTCCGGTGGCCAGCTCAAACGCCTGCGGACGACACACAGATCAAACTCAATGACACACACACGGGCAGCGGCGGCAGCGGACGCGGTCGGTCGGACGCTCACCATGCAGGCCGTGCTCCAGATATCGGCGGGTGTGCTGTATCCCGCTCCGATCAGCACCTCGATGGAGCGGTACTGCCGCGTCTGGATGTCCTCCGTGAAGTGTTTGTGCTGGAAAAGCATGGATTACACAGATGACGGTCTGTCTTACACAAGCATTTACAATCGTACGGACAGCTCGAGTGTTGTGTCTGCGTCTTACCACCCAGCACGCATTGCCCAGATCAGCGATTTTGACTCTCAGAACATCTGCGTTCCTCGGATCCAGAGGATTCACCAGTAGATCGGCCGCTCTGACCTTCACTGCAGATGGACCATCAGACGACAGACAGACAGAGCGTTTATTAACCTGCTCACAGTAACCAGCAGTTGGTCATTGTGTGTCAACTCAACCAGAGGTCTCTGGCTCAAATTTGGGATTTTGCTAATATTTTTTCTAAAGAAAGACAGACCTGTATAGTGATGAAAGCCAAAATATTAAATGTCATGGATGAATATTTACTGAGTAATACACTATTCTGTAGAGGAAGGTCAAAATGGCCATTTTCACTTCATATTCAGAGCCAAATTACAGGGGGTAAAAATGACTTTATAAAGTTAACAGCGTCATTATCTTATTGTTACACAGAGATTGTTTGTTCTATTAGTAAAATCTGTTGACTTTATCAATCTGTGTTGCATTATGTGCCAATGGTGACCATTCACAAATGGGGAAACGATTAAATGGGGAAAATGGGGAAATGGGGAAAAGTATTAACGATATATTAATGCTCTTTTAGATATTGGGTCTTAACAAACTTTCCTTTAACCATTTTCTTTTTTACGGGCCTGTACGGTTTGGCGATATTGGCGATAATCTGACGCGTCACACTGTACAATCTTAATCTCTGGTTTACTGTTATTATTTGCATATTTGCATTGTAAACAGTAATGACCAGAAAAACACAAAACTAGTTCATGAAGAACTAGAATCTAAAATCATACTGTGATATCTTTAATACTTCTTGAGTTATAGACACACAAACTTTAGAAAAAGAATATTAATGTCACTCAGACTGGTGTTCAATGCAGTGTCTTGACAGAAAGAAATAAGAAGCATCTCTAGTTTTAACATTATTTGTTCTTCACACATTCCTCTTTAAAAGAAAAGAAGTATATTTTTGCAAACTAGGGCTGGGGGATATGACAAAAAAATACATTTCTATTTTTTTTAGAATGTTTGACCGATTCTCGATTTTTTATGACTTTTCTCCATTTTTGAATGGTCACCATTGGCTCATAATGCAACAAAAAGTCAACAGATTTTACTAACAGAGCTACTGATCTCTGTGTAAAAATAATATGATGACGCTGTCATCTTTATGGAGTCATTTTTTCCCCCTGTAACTTGGTTCTGAATCTCAAGTGAAAACGGCTATTTGACCTACAAAACAGTGGATTACTCAGGAAATATTCATCTGAAAAAATATGACCAAAATCAAAACTTTTTTGGAATTCGGTTGATTTGACACGGAATGACTCAGTTGTGCGTGTGTGTATGAAGCGCGTCTGACCTTTCGGCGTGTCTCCGGTGCTGGACGACGACACCGTTCGGCTGCGGTCGGTGTTGCCGCTGAGCGCCTGGGCCTCGTCGTGCTCGGAGTCGGGCGGTTCGGGATCCAGAGGAAGCTCGGGGAAGCGCGGCGTGGTGCCGCGGTGCCGCGCTCCGTTCGTCAGTGCGGTTTCTCCGTTGTAGAGCTCGTACGAGGCGTCGGAAGCGTCGCGGTCGGTCGTGCTGATCTCAGACTCCACCAGAGGGCAGAGGAGCGGCGAGGAGATCGGCACGCCGGGCGACAGACGCTCCTGCACGCACATGATCACGTGACCGTTCGTTTTAGACACGTCATTGTGGTCCTTGATGGAATGTTCCTGGCCTTCGTCGTCTGCTTCCTCCTCCTCCTCCTCCTCCTCCTCCTCCTCCTCCTCTTCCTCCTCCTCGTCGTCATAGTCTTCATCTTCATATTCATCCTCATCCTCCTCCTCATCTTCTTGTCTCTCTGTCGTCTCTTTCGGCGGATCTGCCTCTTCCTGGTTCGGACGCTCGTGCGTCTTCGGCTCGTCCTCGGCCGTCTGCGAGGGTGTGGCTTCCGTGTCCTCTTCCTCCTCTTTATCCGCCTCTTCCTCTCTCACGTCTTTGTTTCCATCCTGCTCTTCCTGTTCTTTTGAGTTTTCACACTCCTCCTCGTTGTCAGGAGCGTCCTGTCGCTCGGGGGGAGCGTGCGTGTGCGACTCTTCTTCATCGGGACAGTCGGCGGTGGGAAGGACGTCACAACCTTCCTCGTTCTCCTCTATTTCCTGCTGATCCTGATCCGGCTCCGCACCTGAGACACAGACATGTGTATGAGGAATCATTTCAGACAGCCATCAACTCCAAAACCAATACTCAACTAAACTTCTGTTGTCTTCATTACTGCAAAGAACTACAAAGATACAAAGAAAGCTGATGATCTGTCAGGTCAGAGAGTTTCTGGGACCTTCTGAAAACAGCCGTCACGACAAACGGCCACACAAAATAAACAAAGTCACGTAAAGAACAGCTTGACAGCAAAATGAAGAGAACTACTGAACAAACTAATATGAGCAAACGTTTGAGGCACAAAAAACTTTCAGTCACACTATTATCCATCACACTCGCTCAGCACTGCACGTTTGTCCGTATAAATCCAACAACAGAAAGTGTAATGCTGAACACCGGAGACAGAGCGCTCGTGTGAAATAATCCTGCTTTACAAATGATGAAGTGATGATTTAAACGGGACTGAAAGTGAGCAACAGCGACAAACACGATCTCTCACGCAGGACAAATGAGACGCGTCCAACAGTTAAACGACATGTTTGGTCTATGGAATCAGGGATTACTACCCTTACTAAAAAGAAGTATACTTCCAGTTTATTTGATTAAGTACACAAGTTCAAGTATATTTTTAAGCATACTTTATGTAGTAAGTATACAAATATCAGTGTACTAGTAGTATACTTCTATGTGTACTACTTCAACACTCCTTAGTACTAAACTGGCCTTTTAAGTATAACAGCAGTAAACTTTGAGTACAACTAGTTTACATCTATGTTTTTAGTTTGTGCTACTAAAAGTGTACTATACTAAAAGTGAACTTATAGGTATACTGATTACAAGTTTACTAATTAAATACTTTTTTATGCATTTATAGCACACTTTGAAGTATAGTCTCAGTAAACTACTAGTTTAGTAGTTTTACTAGTAAGTTTTCTTTAAGTGAACTTTACATCACACTTTAGGTATAAAGTTAGGTCTACTATGTCCCTATTCAGGTATTAATTTGTATATATTTTGTTATATGAATATGTGAACACACAAAACATCAAAAGAAAGATCAGGGCATCTGCTTGTAAACAAAAACATTTGATTCTGGCTTCATGCATGTTTTTATAAAGATCTGAATGTGGGTAAGTTTCATAAATAAATAAACACCATTTTGAACAAAAAGCTAAAAAAAAGGACTATTCATGATAATCAAAACATAGATGGAGTCGATCAACACCCCAATATATGGTCAGTGACAAAAAGGGGCTGGCAAAATGAGAAATTTAAAAATCATTTAAAAACTTGTTTTAAAAGCATCCATCGGGTATTTTAAAATGTACACTACGTGTTTATGTTGATTTTATGTAATTAAAAATGACATTAACACCTTTTTTTTTTCTTTTCTTTTTTTTTTACAAAAGTTAAGACTAAATGTACATGAAAATGTCAAATGGTGTAACTGACAAAAAATAGGAAATATTAAATATTTTATCAACCTAGATGCCATATAAGCTTACTCATTAACATAAATAGATTTCATTAGAGTTATCTTTAAATGTCAATTTTAATGCGTTTTTGCTATATTTGGCGGGACATATGCTGGAAACACCTGTTTTCTAAATGATATTTGACAAATTATGTAAAAAAAAAATGTTAAAAACCATATTATTATACTAAACTAGATGACTACATTTTATTTAACATTAATTTTTCTGTACATAATTATATTTTTATAAAAATTCTGGTTACGTCAATTGACACAAACCAGTTACACCACTTGACCATGTTGCTTCTACAGCCAAAGGCCGTTGTTTGTTGAAGAAATTGACACTGAAAATCAAGCATGACTGTCAACAAGTTCAGCTGAAGTGCTTTTTTTCCCCTCAATGCTTAAAAAAAAATCCACCGACACAAAATGATCATAGTGATGAACAGTGAACTCATGTCTCATATTGTAATTTTAATTTTCATATTGTAATTTCATATTGTATTGTGCCATGTATTGGGGAAAACAGGGCTCTGTTGTATCATATTAATTATAAAATATCAGACATTGAATTAATTGTAATGTAAATTGTAATCTTTGGTTGATATTTTTTAATCAGTGAATTTATGTTCAAATGTAGACGCCCACTTCCTTCTCCTACATTATTACATTATTATGAATATATTACATTATATCATACAATAATATTCTTCTTTCAAATGACTACAATTGGAGTGACATTAAAAGTGAATGAGTGATATTGAATAGTCCAATAAACTGCATCCATCCATCATAAAAAAGTGTTCCAGATGGCTCCAGGGGGTTAATAAAGGCCTCCTGAAGCAAATCAACGTACTTTTGTAAGAAAAATATCCATATTTAAAACTTTATAAACCATAATCTTTAGCTCCTGCTGTCTATCACACTTGCGTTGACTAGTGAGTGGCGTTTCAGCAGACGATGTAGAACGTAGACGCAGCGTAAGCACCGGTGAGAATATGCAATTCTTGCGAGAACCAAGTTTTGTTCACAGAAAAGGAAAATCTCCTCTTGGCTTATATCGAAATCCTTTTACTTTTTTCTTTACAAATCCTCATTTTGTACTTCTAATTTGACACTGACATTTTGGCAATCATCCCCCAAATATTATCTCAAAATTCATTAAAACTTTCATTAGAAAATTTAGACTTGGTCCACAAAAAAGAGAATGTATGCAATTATTGTGCACCTTTACTTTGAAATTTTAACCCTTTTCAACTTAATTAAACCATATGGACACAAAACAGTAGCGTCACGTCATTGACCCATATATAGACTTTTTAGTCTACATTTCTGAGAAGTATATAAAGCACATTTCTAAAAAATACATAAAAAGTCTAGTTTCCTAATAGCACACTTGAATAAACTTCATTTTCGTAAGGGTATATTAAAGACATCAGAATGTGAACGACGGCCTCCATCACTATCCTTTTTCCAAAAGATGAGAACTGGACCGAACTCACATGTGTGGTTGGTGAGTCTGACGGGCCGCTCCTTCTGTCCCTCGGCCTCCTCGTCCTCATCCTCATCGTCCTCATCGTCGTCCTCGCTGTCCGCCAGCGCCAGGCTCGGGCCGTGTGCGGCGTCCGACGCTCCGCCGGATCTCTGTTTCTCCGCCTCTCGCTCCAGAGCTTCGATCTCCAGCATGCGTCTCTCCAGCAGCTCCGCCTGCCGCTTCTGCTTCTTCTTCAGCTTTTTCTTTTTATTTTTGGAGATCTTGCCCACCTGCAGGAGGCGCCAAACCACAGGAGACAACTCAGACAAACACGCTTCATGCACGCGTGCTCTCGTACGTCAGCGGATGAATTCTGATTGGTCGGCCACAATTCACTTTTTGCAAATATCAGATTAGCCATCACAAATATCTACAGATCAGAATTGTATGTTCTTGTATGTAATGTACAACTACACAGCAAACTACAGGATGAAGTGCTGAAGATGGTGGTCATTCGTCCGCTTTCTCCAGTGCAGCAGCTGTACTGAAATGAGCTTTCGGCTTCACTGACCTGTTTGAGTTGAGGAGCCGTGCTGACTGCGAACACACACAGAGAAACACAGTCAGAACGTCACCGGTCGCATTCGTCGACATTCATGAATCAGAACGACAGAAAGCGGAGATGAAATACCGGCGGATCCGGACGGCGGCGGCGCTCCGGCTTTCTGCCACTCGGTGGCCTCGACCGCCATCCTGCGCACGAAAGCGTCGTCCACGCACATGAGGATGTTCTCCGGTTTGATGTCCGTGTGGATGATCTTACACTTACTGTGAAGGTAATCGAGGCCCTGCAGAACCTGCAGCCAAACCACAAACACACGAGGTGAATCTAGTCCACGCCGGAGCAACGCTTCAGCACAGATTTCACACAGAACGTGACACATGTTGTAATCTGCGGTTAGAAGAACCGTAATCGACTGTTACCGCGTCCCAATTCAGAGGCTGCATTTGAGAACCGAAAGCGTCACAGCGGCTTCAGATATGGCCTCCTAATGCATCCTTCCTGTCCACAGATGGATCTTTCACAGACCAGACTATTCCAAGATGACAGCATTATCCTGAGAGAGAACGTGCTGGATTACACTTTTAAAAAGAAGTATTGGGTTTTAACTTCAGATACCTAGCTTTAAAGGATTAGATCACTTCCAGAACAAAAATTTACAGATAATTTACTCATGTGTTTGTTTCTACAGTCGTCAAGAAATTGTTTTTTTTTTTTTTAGGAAAACATTTCAGGATTTTTCTCCATGTAATGGACTGATATGGTGCTGCGAGTTTGAACTTCCATAATACAGTTTAAATGCAGCTTCAAATGCTCTAAACGACGAAGAAGGGTCTTATCTTGCGAAACGATTCGTTATTGTCTAAACAAAATTACAATTGATATACTTTTTAACCTCAAACGCTCGTCTTGTCTTACTCTGCCCAAACTGTTTTTGTTCTGGTTCATGTCAGTTAGTGTATGTGGAAAAACTCCCATCTCATGTTCTCCCTCAACTTCAGAATCGTCCTGTATCACTGTTTTACCTTTTTTGTTGAGGGTGTTTGATCTTCTTTGTAAACACTGTGTCTGTTCTTCTGCAGTGATGTAGGATGATTTTGAAATGATTTTTGAAGTTGAGGGAGAAAATACGATTGGAGTTTTTCGACATACAAACTGTCTTGAGCCAGAATACACAGAGTTCAGGGAGAGAAACACAAGACGAGCATTGGATATTGAAAAGTATTTAAATTGTATTTTTTAAAATGAAAATAACCAATGGTTTCGCTAGATAAGACCCTTCTTCCTCGGCTGGGATCGTTTACAGCCGCATTTGTGATCGTTTGAAGCTGCATTTAAACTACATTTTGGAAGTTCAAAATCAGGGCACCATATCAGTCCATTATATGGAGAAAAATGCTGAAATGTTTTCCTCAAAAAAAAAACCCAATTTCTTTATGACTGAAGAAAGAAAGACATGAACATCTTGGATGACAAGGGGGTGACTACATTATCTGTAAATTTTAGATTTTTGCCTTTAATAAAAAAACAAACTTTCAAGCAGCTTAAATGTTGACATATCTTACGGGTTTATAGATAGTTTGTAACTTATGTAAAAAATAAAAAAATAAAAAAAACTAGACACTACTGGACAAACGCTGAACTGAACAGGACACTGTTTTCTCCAGAGCTGCTCTATAGATTAATTAATCTCAGCCCATAAATGATGGACTTTACAGAGTGATTGAATTAAACAGAATCAGCACTGAACTGATTTCAACTGAATGGCTCAACTATCGTCTTTTTAGAGTTACAGAACTGTTTGCATCACTGAATCACTTTTGATCACTGTAAAGCTGAAATAACCTGCACTATATAAGTGAACACATTCAGACAGGCTGTGAAACCTGTTTTGTTTTCAGACAGCTGAATATCACTTATAAAACAGTCCAGTACAAACAGCCGTCACTGTTGCTAGGCGACAAGAGCAATCCTCCGTAGACTGGCTGTCCCATTTAAGGACGCTCCGCTCGACCTTTGTGACCTTCGTAGGATGCAGCATCTGAAGTGGGACGCCGCTAACAGGACATTGTGTGAGTCACACTCGTGTTCCGTTTCTTGTTCATGGAGAAACCTCATTGGCTCAAAGCATCTCCAGGCAGCTGAATATGAAACATCAAATACATGCCGATGCTGTCCGGACGCTGGACAGCTGCGTTTACGTGCACGGCTTAGCCAGGATTCGGGAGGTGTGTGCGACTACCTGTCTAATGATGCTCTTGACGCAGGGTAACGGCAAACCCTGATAATTTGACTTGATGATCCACTTCAGCAAATGATGACCAAGAACTTCAAACACCATACACACATCTGAGAACCAGAGTTAAGGAAAACCACGGACTTACACACACACACACACATGTTGGGTTTACATGTTTTATGGGGACATTCCATAGGCGTAATGGTTTTTATACTGTACAAACCGTATTTTCTATCACCCTACACCTAAACCTAGCCCTCACAGGAGACTGTGCACACTTTTACTTTCTCAAAAAAACTCATTCTGCATGATTTATAAGCCTGTTTCCTCATGGGGACCTCACAAATGTCCCCACAAGGTCAAAATTTACTGGTATTCCTATCCTTGTGGGGACATTTGGTCCCCATAACGTGATGAATACCAGGTGCACACACACACACACACACACACACACACACACACACACACACACACACACACACAAAACACACACAGGCTGTAAGGATACGAATCCCATTCACCCCTGAGATCTTGAAGTCGTCTATGAGCTGAACAACCATGTCCTTATTAGGATCATCAGGATCAGTCTCACGCACCTGAGAGACAGACAGAGAGAGACAGGTGTGTCTGAAAGCTGAGAATCGCTGCATACGTCGCTATTTTGCTCAACATGTATAATCACTATTACATATGAGGACTTTTTCATCTAGTCAGAATTATTGCACTTCCAAATAAGCACAGATCAACCTGTGAAGTTCTTAATATTAATTTCAGTTTCCAAATTATGTTAATGTTTTCCTAAAGACAAAAAACAACACAGATGCACGCAAGTGCATCTATTTAGCAACCACAATTGCAAACATGGTTGCCAGATTAGGGAGATTAACCATAACATTGGGCCATTTAAAAAAAAAAGCTCTGACTGGGGGATTAAAACCCTTAAATTTTTGCAAATGAAAAAAAATAAAAAAAATCACAATAAATAACCGGTAGGCAAATACTACAGACAACAAAACTTAATCGACAGAAGCAATAATCAGGATCATGATTAGACTCATTTTTCATGCTGCCAATTCTGCAGGCAGCATATGGAGGCAGGAAGGCAGCAAGACCTGTCCGAGTCCAGTGATCGCTTCGCATCTAGTCTGCCGAGATTTCTTCTCCATTTTTAAAGGTGGCATTAATGTGTCCTTCACTGCCGGTGATATCCCACAATCCTGTGCGTTTGACTTTGTGACAGCTGAGCTAAAAATGGCATCTGAAAGTTTTGTCTTTGTGTGTAAATGTGTGATTTTGATTAAATGTTTCCACTATTCATTTTATTTACAGTGAGAATTTAGTACTGTAGTCATTAAATATTGGCTCAGTTATCACCAAAGCTCTCTGTTTTGTTATAGACCGTTATGCTTCCTCGAAAGCCAGTCTGAAATCAGTTTTGTGAAGCACCTTCATGCTGTCTAAACAGCGTCTAAACAGTGAGCTTTCAGATGCCGCCTGTATATAAAGACCTCAGCTGTGTTTGTGCGGCAGTGACTGTGATCCGCCATTAAAGACACAAGAGCGGAAGCAGTCTGTAATTCTGTGTCAGAGACATGGTGTACAAATAACTAAGTGAAATTATAAATATTTTTTTAACAAGAACCCCTGATGAACAATGTGTGTGTGTGGGAGATACTCACACATCTGAGTAATTTAATTTCATCCAGTGCCGTCTCTGTGTAGTGCTGCGCGCTCTTTACCACCTTCATCGCAACAAAACGCTTCGCTCTGTTAACACACACAAACACACGTTTTATTTGCAATGAGTAACACACACAGGTTGTATACGCACTTGAACATGCACACAAACAAACACGGGTTAAACTCACACTGAGTAACACAGGTTATACTCGCACTGTGTAACACTCACACGTTATACTTGCACTGTGCACTGAGTATGACACAAACACACATACACAGTAAAAGTATAACCTGTGTTTGTTACACATTGTGCATATAATCTAAGTAACACACACAGGTTACACTCACACTGAGTAACACACACACACCAGTTATACTCTTACTGACTACACAGGTAGGTTATACTTGCACTGATAACACACACACAGGTTCTACTCATACTCAGTAACACAGACAGTTTATACTCGCACTGAGTAACACACCGGTTATACTCATACTGACTACACAGGCAGTTTATACTCGCACTGAGTAACACACACGGGTTATACTCATACTGAGTAACACAGGCAGGTTAAACTCGCACTAGTGTTGCACAATACACCGGTACTTAAAAAGTATTGCAATACCCTGCTTTTAAGAAAGACTACACAGGCAGGTCTCGCACTGAGTAACACACACACCGGTTTTACTCGTACTGAGTAACACACAAGTTATACTTGTACTGAGTACACAGGCAGGTTAATCTCGCACTGAGTAACACACACACACACACACAGGTTATACTCGTACTGAGTATCACACATACACAGATTATACTCGCACTGTGTAACAAACACAGGTTATACTTTTACTAAGTAACACACACACAGGTTATACTTGCACTTTGTAACACTCACAAGTTATACTCACGCTGAGTAACACACACACACAAACACATCACACAGGTTACACTTGCACAGAGTACACACAGGTTACTCTCCCACTGGTTACACACACACACACACACTAACTGCACTGGTGACACGGTCACTCACTGAATATCCCAGCACAGCCAGACGGTGGAGAAGTGACCCCAGCCCAGCTTGCGGATGACATGGTATCTGCCGTTAAACAGGTCGCCGATCTTCACGGGATGGTAACCTCCTGCAGCACGAGAGAAACGTGATACAGTCGACTGATGGTACATGTAGAAACAGGATAATCTGGCTAATGTTTCCTTCAGCTCAACTGTACGGCTGGTGTCCTTAGACCAGCACTTATGTTTATTAAAAGTCTGTTTTGACACTTGATTCCATTGGTTTGATTCCACCTCTTCCAGCACAGCTTTCTTTCACACTGTATTTTTTCTTGTATATTTTACCGTGGTATATTTATGTCATTGATAT
Source organism: Labeo rohita (assembly GCF_022985175.1). Taxonomy (NCBI): domain Eukaryota; kingdom Metazoa; phylum Chordata; class Actinopteri; order Cypriniformes; family Cyprinidae; genus Labeo; species Labeo rohita. The sequence continues at coordinate 31,015,278 of NC_066893.1, forward strand.
GAAAAGTAGCCAGGAGTACTACTGGCACTTACACTCAAGAGCAGAAGATGAATTATTAGGCACGTTGATATTCTGGTCATATTTTTTTTCCCAAGCACATTTGACCAATTCCAAACCACATCAATCTTAGTAACTACTATTAATTTAGATTTTGTATTTAATCATTTATGAGTGATATATAATTGTCCATGAAGGCTAGATGTGAAAACTCCCCATATTCAGGTGTGCATTATTATAAGGCACGTTTTCTTTTACAGATAAAATGAGCTCATCTTCCAGAATCTGGCAGTACGTGTTGGGAGTTCATTTTTAGTCCGTAACTGCAAGACAGACTTTTTTAAGGATAGGAGATGGACTAAAAATAAACTCCCAGAAATTACTGCTAGATTCTGGAAGATAAATTCTTGAAAGAGTGGTACAAGAGGATGTGATGCTGGTCCTTCAAGAGTCACTCTCAACTTACCTGTATATAAAGCCTATAAAACAAATCAGTCTTCATGTATTTCACAACACTTCAGCATGCCATTTTTATTAGGCGAGGGTCATTTTTTAGGATTTTTTACACAAGCAAAGTCTCTGAGAACCTGACACCTTGTACGTCTGGAGACTCCAGGCAGGTTGATGTTCTGAAAAAAGGTGGCGCTGGAGACTAAATGGTTCCTGATGGTTTTACACCTAATTCTTCACCTCAAATCTTAATTCTTTTGCAATTAATATGTGTCTTTTCTTCTACGCCCATTTGTTTCTCACAGTGCTGACCGAATGAGCATTTTGCTGTCCAGTGGTCATGCCTTGACTCAGGCTCAGTCTGAGTTAAATCTCTTTTTTGGCTCATTTTATCTGTAAAAAAAAAAAAAGTGCCTAATAATTATGTACACCTGAATATAAGGAGTTTTTCACTTCCAGCCTTCATGGACAGTCAATTATATATCACTTATAAATGATTAATTACAAAATTAATAGTAGTTATTAAGATTGTTGTGATTTTAAATTGGTAAAAGATGCTGGAAAAAAAAATACGACCAGAATATTAACGTGCCTAATAATTCTGCACGCACTGCACTACTGAGAACTATTTCTGCTACTAAAACTATAAGACTTAACATTTCACTTTCAGTGATGACAGAAAAATGACCTGAGGCAGGAAACTCACACACCTGTGAAGAACGAGGCATAAATCAGGTCAGTGTCAGTCCAGCTTTTACTCAACATCAACAGAAACCTGGAAGCTCTTCTGACAGACAGACAGACACAGACAGACAGACACAGACAGACACAGACAGACAGACAGACAGACAGACAGACAGACAGACAGACAGACAGACAGACAGACAGACAGACAGACAGACAGACAGACAGACAGACAGACAGACGGGTGCGGTACCTTTGCAGTAGTCGGCCGGATCCTCCTGCTCTTCGTCATCAGAGCCCAGAATCTCCTCCTCCGGCTCCGGCGGGGCGACAGGCTCGGGAGGGGGGGGCGGAGGGGGTGGAGGAGGAGGGGGAGGAGGAGGAGGAGGAGCGGACGGAACCTTCTGTGTGTCGGGCCTACAAATACACAAACATTTCCATTTACTGTGTGTGAAGGACTGAGTCTATGAACACACAGCGGTCAGCCACCGTCTTGAAAGCGCAAAGAACACCTTCGTCCTGTTGCCATAGAAACTAGAGCCACGAATCTAGAATCCAGCTTGACATCAGATTCATTTTATAAGAATAAAACACACATGCAGACACACACAAACGTCCACTCAGACAAATGGGGACATTCCACAAGCTTCTACTGTTTTTATATACACAACAATTAGTCAAATAAATATGTCGACTAACACTAACTCATACCAAATTCTGACTGCAATTTTACAAACTAAATTAAAAAGGAGTAATTATATATACATATACATATGCCCATTTTCCAAATAAGGACATCCCACTTGTCCACAAATGGAAGTTATGTCAGATTTAACTCTTTCCCGAGACCAAATCTAGTTTAGTATCTCCATTCACACCACTCAATCTTATTAACAGACCGGCGTGACATTCTGACCGACGTGTGCCGAGTCCACAAACAGAGAGACGCCGTGAGATTAGAGACGTTTATAGTCCATAAACTTCAACAGGCTGTTTTCATTATTCTACCTTAAAGACCTCAGTAAGCAGAGTTGTATCTGTCACATGTATCTGAGCTGTTCTGATTGGCTGAGATGAGTTAGGGTTAGTCTCACCACGGCCGCCTCGTATAAGAACCGATCACACACACACACACTCTCTCTCTCTTTACCTGCGCTTGGCTCGATGGCGTAATCGCAGTGCACTGAGCGCTAAACCAAACGTCCTGCTGGAATGAGAGTGACTGCGATCCATAATGCCGGAGAGATGTTTGCTCAAACTCATCTGCTTCCTGAACAGCCTGTCTCTCCGTCTCTGTCTCTCCGTCTCTGTCTCTCCGTCTGTCTCTGAGCAGCGTTCAGGGAACGAGCGCGACGCCAGGAATCTCATGACCAATTCACACGCACTCCAGAACTCACACTCACACACAACAAATCTTCTTCTCATTTCAGCAGTTCCACGTGTGTCAGTAGATGTTTTTCTGTGGCAGACGCTGATGTCAATATAACGCTGACACTAAAGCAATTTGAGCGTTAAAGGGGTCATCGGACGCCCACTTTCCACAAGTTGATATGATTCCATAGGATCTTAATAAGAAGTCCATAACATACTTTAGTTAAAATACCTCAGTGGTAGTGTAAAACAACACATTTTTACATAAAATCAGTCCTTTTCAAAGTGAGCGGTTTTAGTGCATTAGCCTTTAAATGCTAATGAGCTCTGCTCACCCCGCCCCTCTCTTCTGTGGGGTGACCAGCCGTAATGTTTACTTTAGCTGCATTTAGCCGCAAAATTGCTAACTAGCACATTAGTATGAAAGGCGATTTGCAGTTCTGCTGTCGGTGAAGCTGATCACAAATGATTCGCATGAACACAGACGCATTTATGTAGACGGACGGACGGACGCATTTCCTTCTAAAACTAAATTAATGTTAATCCTCTGCGTCTTCAGCGGCTCAGATGTCGGGAGTAAATGATGACAGATATGTTCATTATTACATCCAGCAACAAAACATCTCATTCGCTCAATCAGAGACAATCTAGTCTGCCCCCGCACAGGAGTCGACACAACGGCGGTCGGACCGTTCTCAGCTCACTCAGCTCATCAGGGCGGGTCTAAGGTAAGACGACCGTGTCAAGCAAGGCAGCCAGGTTAATGTTACCTCACTTGCTTACGTTGAGCATACCAGCTTGCTGGGGAAGAAATAACTGCAATAACTGTAAATGTAGCTTTTATAATAACTTTTATCTTGATATGATATCTTGATACATCGACTTGTAGGCAACTCTACATAATTGTCTCTTCCTCCTCTTATTCTACTGAATTTGTTTCTGGTTCAAACATATATGGCTTAATTACACCAATATTTCCAATATTTCCACTGTATTGTGTTTACTACAGTTCAGTTTGTGGAGGCGGGGTTAATTTGCATATTCATAGATCCACGTATAGTAAATGAGGCAAGGGGTGTAGAGTTACATTCAAGCTATTTTAAGGCATGAGAAAATTATTTCCACAAGAAAAAAAGGGGTGTTTACAGAAACCTCAAACACTGTGTCTTCTGTTGTGTTTGGCAGAGTTAAGAAAGTCCTACAGGTCTGAGACATGAGGACGAGCGAATGACGGCAGAATGAACACTTTTCTGTGTGCAATCCCTTTGAGCATCTGCACACTGGTAGGGGTACACAAAATAACACAATATATAAAATCAATAAATCAAATTCCACAGGACCTACTCACATGAGAACACAAAAGCCCTTTTCATACTGAAGAATGTGCAGCTGAACTGTGTGTTTGAGTCTCTGGAGCTCGTTGAGAGTCAGTGGACAAACTGATCACAGGACGGGAGTCATTCATGACAATAAACACGCATATGTGTGTATATATATATATTAAAAGGCTTCTGTTACTTAGCATTTTTGTCTTGTTTCTGGTCAAAATATCTAAAACTTCTTAAATTGAGATGCACTCTGTATGGCATATAGTCTATAAACACATTTATTTTGAATGCACAAAACTGCTTTGAAAATATGCCATTTGGCCTATACTTCATTACTTTCTTAATATATTCAGTAGGCCAACATCTCTACATTATTAATATAATAACATTCGATGTAAATATCCTATGTTTCCTACATTGTAAATAGGGACGCACCGACGTATCAGTCGCCGATATTTATCAGCCGATTTTTGATTATTTTAAAGCCATCGGCATATCAGAAATAGCATGAAAAGGGCCGATACTGATAGTTTACTGTTTAATGGAGACAATGAGTTGTATGTACAAAACATAGTTTGTTAGACGGCACAGTACGGCCTTTGCAAATGTGACGCTGACGCATCCTACGAGTGAAATGCCCGCGCTCCGCTGTAAATTCATCTTAAGTCGCCATAGCAATGCCCCGGCGTTAGTTCATCTGAGGATGTGTTATGAACCGCCAGGCATTTTTCTTTACATTTGGTGAAAATATAGAAAAGATGATGCTGTATTGGCTATGACTAAGCGCAAGATTGGCTACCAGATCAAGACCCTTCGTGTTTTTTTCTTTTTGAGTAAAACGCTGTACTTTACTATTAATATTATTATTATTATAGGCACAGAAAAAGTCAAATTTATTTATTCATTTATTTTTAGTTTTTAAGCTTTATGCAATTGACCAATATCGGTATCGGCCAATAGTTTTTTGTTAAAATCGTATCGGTGTATCCCTAATTGTAAATGTCGGTGATTTGTGGATTTAAAGTATTCTTGTATTGTTGTCACAATGTTTGTCCTGTTTTTCACAGTGTTGAGAATGTCAGTGCTGTTTTATCTGCCTTTAAACTACTCTAAATCACCACAACATCTTTGGTTTGTATCGGAGACCTCGGCTCCAATCTGGAACGCTTCTCACGGAATCTCGTGCACCGTTTAGTGCCACCTGATTCAGATCGGTCAGCGAGTAAACACATTTTTTGTCTCCAATAACAGTCTGTGATTCAAATGAGCAGAGATGTTCAGCTTTTGGCGCACTTAGGATGTCTTGTGCGCTAAAGAAATGGCATCGCATACGAGTTGTCAAATTGTTATAACTTGAGTTTTACTGAAACATCTGGCCTAAAATTTAGTGCTGTCACCTTGTGCTGAAATTGTGAAACCGATGATTTGTAAATTATATTTGGCATTACAGGCCATTTGAAATTCGTCCACTGGTTGGACTCTGGACACCCCTGACCTAACACTACCCCTCACACAAAACTACAAAACTAAACCATACTTGTGGGGACATTTGGTCCTCATGACATAGTGAATACAAGTATACGCACACACACACACACACACACGTCAGGATAGCCTTCATGAGCTGGTGTCATTTCCACTGACAGGATCACATGACAGCCGTGGGTTGATTCAGAAGACTGATGACTCTCATATTGTCATGCTTCACACTGGCCTACAAAACCTCACAGTCACACAAGTGATCTTAGCTGATCCGGTGATCTCTCTGGACATTTACGGTCTACACAAATACAAACATTCTCGAAGGAGTCCTTTCTGAAATCATCTCAGATTTTGTTGGGATTTTGTTGGTAGGCTGGACTGGGCCGTGCTAACGCTGCGCTAATCGTCAGACCTGATGCCGTTTCCAACGCCGACCTGATCCCGTTACACTGCTAGGGTTACGTTAACAGTTCACTTGGTATAAACTTTGTCTGTCACAGTCAGTTCACTGACTTCTGTGAGCTTCATGACATTATTCTTTGAAAGACACTGACTGATTTTGATCGAGAGTAGGGGTAGACGATTATCGGTGCTGATATTGAGCATTTTTATGATTATCGGTATCGGTCATTTTCCAATAAAATAATTTAATTTTGCCCACCGCCCATCTGATCGAGTCGTGATATGGACTAGAATCTGTAAATATTAGAGGTCGACTGATATTGTATTTTACAGATACCAATACGTTGGACCAAACTGGCAGATACCGATTAATCAACCAATAGTTTTGGAAAATAAATAGTGCTCTACTATTAAAAAAGTAACTTTGTAAATTAATTAAAAGTAGCAATATTAATTATATATATGGATCATTACAGTTAGTTCATTTTTCATTAATGTTAACAAACAAATTTAACAAATGTTAAAAGTACCAAAAAAACGTAAAAAATATCAGTAAATACTGAAATTAACACACTTTAACAAGGAACAATACTTCTATTCTACAACTTTTATTATCTTAATGTTATAAATGGACTCATACTGTAAAGTGTTTTCATTACATCAACAATCAGGCTGAAGATGGTCATCTTTAAATATCTACACAAAGGCCACAGTACTGAAATTGCATACATATGGATATTGTGTACTTTCACAATTAAACTGCTTCTATTCTGGAACATTTGTGATTATCTAATCAAAATATAAAAATATGTTAGTCACACAACGGGCAAAAGTGCAGCGTTGTGTCTAGAAGAACTTGTAGTTATCTGAGGATTCACACAAAACAAACTCGTTGTGTTCAAGCGGCGTCTACAAGACTTGACTTGATCACCAAATGGGCAAAAGTATACTGCTGTCTCCACTAATGCAGCATCTAGTCAACAAATTCATCGCTTAGTAATGACATGAAAACATGCACTACAGTATACTGTGCACACGCTTCGTTGTCGATGTTTTAAATCAGTCTTTGAAGTGTCCGGCTCTGTGCGGCGCAGCACGTGCTGTCAATGATTTCCACCACTAGAGGCCGCTCCAGCAACGAACCGACCCGGAAAAAACTATGGGTCTGGTTTTTTGCCAACCGATAGCTCCGCCAATCGACTATCAAGTTGATTAATCGGCAATACTGATACATTGTAAATATTAAGATGCAAAAACACTCTTTAAATATGAATCCTGCATATTCTGTGTCTCTGTGTATGTGAACGGTTTTGTTTACCACACACGTACTGAAGTGTGCAATGCTCACGGTGAATTTGACTTCTGTTGTCTCACTAAATGAGGACATAAATATGTGAACATCATCTCCAGAACTGCTCTGAGAGTCACTTCATGAGCATTTGACCGTTTCATTTGAGTAAAACTATCGTCAAATCATATAAGAAACATAAAGGTCCCCATGACAACCCGTCAAAATATATGTTTTGTTTAGCAGAAACTGTCAGAAATATATTACTATGGTGCAGTAGAATATACATAATACTACTACAACAATTATTACAATTGTTTAAAAGAATAATCATCCATTTTTTTAGTAAACCCCTTTTTTAACTTCCAAAATACAGTTTAAATGCAGCTTCAAACGATCACAAATGCAGTTGTAAACGATCCCAGCCGAGGAAGAAGGGTCTTATCTAGCGAAAATGTTCTTGTTCAAGTTTAAGACAGTTAGGGTATGTGGAAAAACTCCAATCGTATTTTCTCCCTCAACTTCAAAAATCATTTCAGAATCATCCTACATCACTGCAGAAGAACAGACACAGTGTTTACAAAGTGAACATGCAAAGAAGATCGAACACCCTTAACAAAAAAGGTAAAACAGTGATATAGGACGATTCTGAAGTTGAGGGAGAACATGAGATGGGAGTTTGTCGACATACACTAACTGACATGAACCGGAACAAAAACAGTCCAGGCAGAGTAACACAAGACGAGCGTTTGACATTAAAAAGTATATAAATTGTGTTATTTATGTGGCATAGTGGATGACAAGGGGGTGAGTACATTATCTGTGAATTGTTGTTATTCTCCTTTAATCATGAAGCATAAAGTGTCCCCACTTTTAACTCTCTCTTTATATTACCCTGTTGTATATGGATGACAAGAGTAGACTATAAAAATCAGTTTCGGCATCCGCCCCGGAAAACACATATCGGTCGACCCCCAACTGAGACACTTGCTAGAAACTAACTCAGAGACAGACGCTTTATGATGTCTCTCAGATGGTCCCAGCGCTGGGTCTAGTCTGCTAGTCGGCAGGTCTGAGCAGTTCACGAAATAATGCAAACGCTCCTCTCTGCCCTGTATTTGTTGTCGATTATGACCCACATCATCTGATTAGGCTGCTAACTGTCTGTGGCAGATCGCTCATGATCACATCAACAAATTTGGCCCGTTAAGACGGAAATCTGCCCGTCAAGACACGCAGCGCTCTCGCTACCCGTCCTAACGAGCGCAGCACGTGACTCACTGTCTGGTGCCTCAGATCAGTCAGTTTCCATAAGTTTTTGTTTTGGAGAAGCATTTTGTCCTGGATTATGTCTTCACATCACGCCCGGGTCGCACGATCAGAGCTGGACAGAGGGTTTCTCTGGAGACCTTCACGAGCTCAAGATTCACATCCGAACTTCTTTAGAAAAATGTGTGCAACCTAATTTTAGGAAGGACAACCTCTGCCAAGAGCACTTTCACCTACTGTACATCTGTCTGCATCCGTCCATGATGTGTCTGTTCATCAGCCAGCTTTCACCACACATCAAAACACACTTATGAGCACACAGCTCCCCAAACGTATTCAGGACACGTCGGCCAGTTCGCACGCAGCTCGACGTTCGCGTTCGCACTCATTCTGGCTGTTTATACAATCTGAGACGCACGTTCACTTGGCTCCGTGAACCGCGTTAAAGCCTCGTTACAAAGAAGCGGTGGAGGAAGGAACTTCTTTCCTGCAGAATCACCATTAACCCTTTCTGTGTCCTGATGCCCCAAATAACAGCGGTGTGATGACACACGCCGCAATACATGAACCCTTGATGCTGCACAAAAGAAAACAGCACGGAGAACATCAAATCAATAGAGCCGGGCTGGCGTATCAGACAGCGTTTCTGTGTGCTTCGGCATCTGACGCACAGCACTGTGTCTGTAAGATCATGTAGAACCGCATGTGAAATCGAGACGAGCCTTGTGTGTGTACAGTATGAAACAGCGCTTCTGTGTTTGCGTTCGTATCAGGCCCCCACACACAACAGACAGACAGAGACAGACGAGGATGAGACGCAGGACAGACAGGTAGATGAAGAAGCGAGTGTGATGATGATGATGACGATGTTACCTTTCTGGGGAAGAGGATTTTTCTGAGTTGACGGACATGGGCAAGCCGCTCGCTCCCGAGAGAACAACGGAGCCGAACCAGAGATGAATAAAACACACTCTCTCTCTTTCTCTTTCTCTCTCTCTCTCTCTCTTTTTCCGGAGCGTTCTGCTGGCCGCGAGGGGAGGGGGCGCTCTTCCTCCTCCTCCTCCTCTGTTCTCCTCTTCCTTACAGAAAAATAGAGGATGGAGGACACAGGCTCCGAGACGGGGGACGCGGAGAGCGGCGGACGCGAGGAAGGTCTCAGCACCGCCGCCCTGCCGCCTTCCTGTTTGTCTCTCCGGCCGTAGCGGTTCGCTGGTGCTCGTCCTCCGCCGCCGTCGTTTCCTGAATGACGGCGAAAAAGCGCGAGGCTCCCACACGCTGTCTGTCTCTCTGCCTTCTGCAGCGCTGCACAATAACAGATCTGTGCGCGCAGCGGGCCGCACCACTGCTCGGCGCGGGCGGGGGGATCTGCTCTCCGGCGGGTGGAAACACGAGCCGTCTCTCTGTGTGCGCGTCTCTCTGCTCCCCTCCGCACTTCAGCGCTCCCTCCGTCTCGTTACGACATCCTGTATCTCAGGGCAACGCTGCTCTCCCTCTCTCTCTCTCTCTCTCCCCCATTTTACAGCTGCTCTCTTTCTCAAGCTGCTGCTGGTTTCCTTTCAACAGTCCTTTCTGCTCTCGTCCTCCGTCTGTCTGTCTGTCTGTCTGTGTTTTACAGCAGATGGGTTATGGGTCTCCATGAGCAAGCGCAGAGAGACTGACAGAGACATATTTAAGGAGATCATCCAGTGACCTGTATGTCATTCTCTCTCTCCAGTGTCTTCAGAAGAAAAACAAACTGCTCATTGACGCAAAGCAGATGTGTGGTGCAGTGAAAAATAACAAGATGCTTATTGACATGATCTTGCATATCAGTATAAAGAACAGATGAATGTGACTGGAGTATTTACAGCACACACACACACACACACACACACGATGTCGGAGGATCCGCTGCACTTCCTGTGACGCGCAACACAACAGGCTGGAAGAAACCGGCCCCGTCGCCACGGCAACCGTCAGATCCGTGATTAGCTAAAGCAGAAACGACGAAGCATCACACAAACGTACAGAGACGGAATAGCGCGGTGAGGACGCGACTCCGTCCGCCTCTGTTTCTCGCTGATATTTTAGGGGTCAGAATTTAGGCTGCTTGAAGCAGCTATCTTTACATGGCCTACTTCCACAGAGAGAGAGACAGAACGAGAGCGAGACGCATGAGCTGAGCTTGATTTTTCTCCAGAAACACTGAGTGTGACTGAGTGTGTCTTAACCAGCACTGAGTCCACAGCAGTCCAGCAGCTCACCACTGTCTAGTTAATGGCTGGGTTATGGTTAGGTTAGGTTAGGGTTATGGTTAGGTTAGGGTTATGGCTGTTGTCGTGTATTATCTGATTGGGTTCAGCTCCTGAGAAACGTCACTTTTACACACAAACAAACACAAAAACAGCACCGTGTTTTGTCCATTGGTGTCTTTTGGTGTCCTGTACATAAGTAATTAATTTGGCATAATAATATAAACATGACTATGAAAGGGTGCGTTATATTAGGCTTTTATATTCATAACAAAAGCATTACTTGGCTCTCAAGTTTTGTGTAGGAGGACGTGTGTTATTTAGTCTCATGCACTACTCATTAAATGAGAATAGAATACAGTCAAAACATTTAAAAATGATGTTCTCTTATTCATATTTTGTTAAATAAGACATTACTCAATTTGAGTGTATTGACCATTTGGTCATAAAAACAATAGTTTTATTTAATAAAAAAGAAGAGTTTGTCCATGTCCCTTGAAGGTTTGTCCACCGTGTCATACTGGGGAATCCACCCCTTTAAGAAAAGGCCGTCCCCTTTAGTGTCACCAGGACAACTGATTTTCAGGACAAATTTTCTTTGTGTGAGTTTGTTTACTTGCTTTTCCCAAGCTTCACACGTCCATAAAATATGCCAGAAGTGATTAGAATACAGTATTTTCAAAATATGTACGTTTAAATACACCAAATTCTCTTCAACTTCCAGACTGGAAGTTATTATTATTATTAATATTATTATTATTATATGTTTTCCAATGTTGAATAAGTGTTTAATTATCATATTTTGTCACGCTTTGTGTGTTCTGCTTCATGTGTCCACCCTGTCATAATATTTTAAATAATCATATCTGTATAATCCAGTGTGTTCAATAGTTAGGTGTGGGCAATAACAAACAAAAAATGGCATCCAAATATCACAGTTTTCAAAAAAATACATGTGCGAATTGTCTGAGTTTCTTTAAAAACACATGGTTTACATAAAATCTTCTATGTATTTTTTTAATTTGAAAGCAAACAAATAACCCTGTTTAGGAAAGGGACATTATATCTACATTATAATTGTATTTAACAGTAATATACAGGGTGTTCATGACAGGGTGGACGTGGCCCATAATTATCCAAAAAATTACAATTATCTAAAAAATTGTGTGGGAGCTCAGCTAATATGTTCCTATAGGATTTAAGTGTCTACCATTTGTGACCCTGGACCACGAAACCAGTCAGAAGGGTCAATTTTTTAAAACTGAGATTTATACATCTGAGAGCTGAATAATTAAGCTTTCCATTCATATATGATTGCTAAAGGGGTTAGGGGATGCCCATTTTCCACAAGTTGATATGATTCTTTAGGGTCTTAATGAAAAGTCTCTAATATACTTTGATTAAAAATTCTCAATGGTTGTGTAAAACAACACCCTTTTTACCTTGTCAAAATCAGCTCTGCAAAAATCATCTCATTCTGGTCGAGGCTGCTTTAAATGTTAATGAGCTCTGCTCGCCCCGCCCCTCTCTTCTCGCTTTACTTTAGCTGCATTTAGCCATGTTTAGCCGCTAAACTTGCTAACTAGCACATTATTAGGAAAGGTGATCGCAAAGATTCATAAAAAAAAACACCCTTATACTCACTTCTGCTGTAAGTGAAGCTGGATCATGAATGATTTGCGTGAACACAGACGGATATATGTAGATCGGGAGGCGCATTCCCTTCACAAACAAACGTAATCCACTGCATCTTCAGCGGCTCAGATGTCGGGAGTAAATGACGACCACTATGTTCATTATTACATCCCGCAACACAACACCTCAATCAAACTTACATCCCTGCTCCGGCATCAAAACAAACAGGCTGGACTGTTACAGCTGATCTGAGGTCAGACGCTCATGTCAATCAACTATTGTGGGAGTGGCCTCTGTCATGTGACGCCACAACGACAGGCATCTGAGAACGGCTCGATTTGAAAAAGGGGATATTATTTTTACAGATTAATTAAAAACCACTGCATGGATTTTTATCATTATAGGGCAGATTTGTACATACACTGACAACACACATTAATGTTCAAACAACATGAAAAAGTGAACTTAGCATCCGATGACCCCTTTAAGAAAGGACAATATTTGTCTGAGATACTATTTGAAAATCTGGAATCTGAGGGTGCAAAAAATCTAAATATTGAGAAAATCACCTTTAAATTTGTCCAAATGAAGTCAGGGTTAGCAATGCATATTACTAATCAAAAATTAAGTTTTGATATATTTACAGTAGGAATTTTACTAAATATCTTCATGGAACATGATCTTTACTTAATTTCCTAATGATTTTTGGCATAAAAGAAAAATGAATCATTTTGATGTATTTTTAACTATTGCTACAAATATACCCGTGACACTTAAGACTGGTTTTGTGCTCCAGGGTCACATTTATGACATGACATAAAGCAAATGGGAAATTAAGAAAACTTTGTGAGTATTGTGAGGTCTGAAAGGCACTCTAGGGTGATATTGACCCGCTGGATCTTTCTTTTGGTTGTTTCTGCTGTAAACAGTTGTGAAATATTAAACGTTTATCTACTTACATCTTTCCTCAGACTCTTTGTTAAACACTAAAGCGCCACTGGATTTCACATTGGGTTTCTGTGAACGGATTAAGCTCCGGTCTCTTTGCTTTGATTGGCTGCCTAAGGATGAATATCCAATACTGGGGGATAATTTGTCCATAAATCATTGGGAGACGCGTCCTCCTCAGTGTCTACGGTGGACACGCGCCTGTGGACAGCTTGATCCGGCTGTACGTCAAGTAAAACACAAATCGTCAGCAGAAAATGCATGCTCATTTGTGTTTCAGTGTCCTGATAATGTGTGACCAGCGCCACCTGCTGGTCTGAAGCAGCTGAACACACATTCACCATCTCATCAAACATAAAGAGCACAAGAACATCCTAGACAGAGCGTGCCATGAAGATCTGTATTACCATCAGAGAGACAAACACAAACTCAGGGAAGTAAACAGAAGCCAGAAATACAGTATATCCACATTTCACATCTTCACAGAATTACGGCCAGCTCAGGACAGAATATGAGGGACACTGTAGGGATCTTGGGGACAGTAGAGTAGATTTTATGACGTGTACATCACTGATCACAGACGAATCACTGCGAATCTCAACATCAGCACACAGTTCACACAGATGGAAAACCAGCACAGCACGAGCCCTGACCACCGAACAACATCCGCTCACGCGTCAATCCACCTCAGACACAACTCATCATATACTGGAGCTGAGGAAGAGCACTGAAGACTTCAGAAAAATCCCAAAACTACAACACAGAGATTCACCTGCTTCGCTGTGACACAAACGGATCATAATAACCATCTAGAATGGAGACATATGGGCAACCCTTGTAAAAATACATATTACAGCAGAAACAGACCAGAGCTGATAAAAAAAATAAAAGTTTGAGTTTGCCTAATATATGTGTGTGTACTGTGTCTAATTATTATGTATATGCAAATACAAACACATTCATGTATATATTTACAAAATATTTACAAGTATATGCATTTATTTATTTATTTATATTTTTATATAATTTATATTATACATAAATAAAAAAATATTTTGTACATAAATAACCTATTTCTCTTAAATATCTACATTAATTAGTGTGTATATACATATTAATTACAAACAGTGCACACACACATAAACTCAAACTTTTATTTTGTATGCGATTAATCTGACAGCCCTAAAATAGTCAAACAAACGACCTGTGGAAAACCAAAACTCATTTCTCAAAAGAAACTTACAAGACAAAATAAAAACATCTGGAGCTGACGAGATATGAAACCAAATGATAAACCAAACCAAACGAATCATCAACGAAACGTGATTGTGTGTCGCTCACATGTTTGACTCATCTGGAACAGACGAATAACGACCGTCGTCATTAGAAGTGGAGACAAATCTCACCCCACTAATTACCTTTTGCGTCATTTGTGTAAAAGTTTTTCTGTACGATGATAAAAACTCTCAGACTGGATTCATACTACTGCTCATCTGATCTCTGCAAATTGAAAATACACCGACACATTACAGGCAATAGTTTTGCATCTTTTATGAACTGTCTATAAAGCATTTGATTCAATCTGACACAAATGATTACTCAAGTAACTGAAAGCGGTTTTGGTTGCAAACCTACAACTTCATTCAGTGCATGTACACCGACAGCAGAAGCAGCACAAACACGATCACAAAATGAGCAAAATATCTGCGTGTAGTGAGACAGATTAATCCGATCAAACTGTATTTGCAAAATCACAGTCAGTAAAATCAGTGTACATGTTTCAGCTGTTCCTCTGAGATTCACATCAAACCCAGCGTCATTCACTAAACCAGGTGGGCATGGCTGGGGGTCTCGAGCCCTCGCCCCTTTAATCACTGACCCTCAAGTGCCCTCGGTCCGGTGTAGGTGCCCTCATAACTTCATGACTCCCCTGCCCCTCCGGTCTGTGCACACGCCTGCAATAAACCAAGGCTGTAACCATGTGTAGATATATATATATATATATATATATATATATATAAACGTTAACTCACTCTTTTCAACGTTACACTGACGCTTAACGCTGGAATTTGTAATAATTGGCAAGCTCAAATATTTTTGACATTGACGAGTGTTGAGGCAGAACAGCCTGAAAATGTAACTTTTAAAACTTTCTGTCATCCTAATAAGAGCACTGCGTATTCGAGATCAGCAGAACAGTGTAAGAATTTACTGAGTATATAGTTATAATATTACAGCATAATAATGCAAGAAGGCCTACACACTTTCAAATGAAAACAAACTTTTAATTCTTAAAAATATTTAAAGATTTTATTTGCATAAACAGATGACTTTAATATTTACTTAAATGCAGGTAATTTACAGAACTAAAGTTCATTGAAAGTATGTTGTATATATATATAGGGTATGACGGAGCTAAAGGTGCCCCAGGGTAAAAGGCGCCTTTGATATTATTTTCCTCTAAAGCACTAGATGGCACAAAAACGTGGTGTAGCACTTACCAAAACATCTGCTTTTCAACATACGTGTGATATTTGTTGATCGAGGGCAGCAGAGCAAAGTCGATTCTGTGATTACTTGATCTTATATTTGATGTTTTTAAAAATGTTGTAGATTTAAGTAGCAAATGAGAATCGCTAAAATTATTACACATATCTTGAGACAAAGGTCTTCTTAATGATTCTCAGTTTTGTTTAAAATAATTAAAACAGCAGTTTTTAAATAATGAAAGAATGTGTAAAAGTATGGTGTTTGGGGTAAAAAGCGCCCCTGCTGTTGAAGGCTGACTGTTCTATTTGTTGACATGATTCAGATGGTAAATATCATATATTATGTTGTGTGTCCATCTTAGAGAAAATGAAACCATCATATTTAAAAACATAATATTAATCATATCATATAATAAAATATCATTTCTTGTTACTACTGTAAATCTATATTAAATTATTATGGGATCTCCTTTGATGCTTCCAGGATCTTTACATTTTGAAATAATTTTGTTTCTGTATTTTAAAATATATGTTTTATATTAACATATTTAAATGACAGTATATTTACTGACCAAAAAAGAATTAGTTTATTTATCAAAATAAGCAGAAAACAGTACAGACTTTGCTAAAGTGATTGTTTTGAACAAGTATTAACTTAAACATTATTAAAAAAAAAACATTATTTTAGTTAAACTATTTGTATCAATACTGTGTGCCTTTTACCCCATGCATTATGTATTATTTTTTACATTTATGAGATTTTTTTTAACAATATAAACAACTTGAACGATTTATTTTCACACAAAATATGTTGCTCCATAAGTGTTCAATACAAATGTATATATTTTTCTGAAATGGTGCCTTTAGCCCTGTTAAACCATATATATATATATATATATATATATATATATATATTAAAATATAAAGCTTTGTTATAGCAAAAACAGACAAACGTTGTTGTTGTGATCACAAATATATGTACATATCCACAGTTGTGACCATCAGTGTTGGGAAGTAATTAGTTATAGTTACTAGTTACTTCTCACAAATAGTAACTGAGTTACATCATTATAAAAGTAACTAATTACCAGGGAAAGTAACTATTGTGTTACTTTAAACAAAAAAGTTCAATTATGTCAAATAATTTGGATGCCCCCAATATTAAACATGTTAAATGAATGACATTTTTAGTTTACTCACCAGACTGATATTAATATTAATATTATACTATTATATCATAGCCAACACTTGAAGTGGATCAAAAAAGTTAAACAAAGTTGTCCTAAAACAAGAACGGGTATTGTTTTGGTTTTAGGGTGAAAACTTTGATGAAAGGTTTTGATCCTCTTTAAATGTGGACTACTAAACATATATAAAGCTTAATGGTGCAGTTTTTTAACTTACATAAAACTACTACGAATTCTGCTACTAATAACAATATAAAACACTAAGGATTAATGAGCTGCTGGGTTCATGAATATTAATCACGTTGTCTGTGTTCGCTCAAACTGATTTGCTGAAATCAAAACAGAGAAGATAATAGGTGAGCGCCAGCCAATGAGATTGCCATCTGCGCATTAGTGCCGCCTACTACCGGAGAAACCGGCACTTCTGAAAAGCTGAAGAATTCCAGAGGAGCTCCGTTATTTTGACAGGAAAATACAGCAAAGAATATCGTTTTCATGTAGTGTGTCAATTCTGCACGGTATATAAGACTCTTTTGCTCTGTATCTTTCTTTGTGTGTGTGAGACAAAGCAACAGCTAGTGTTTACAGTTTGTCAAATCCATACGCTGCACATTCATTCAGATGAACTGAAAATAAAATTATAATAATATTATAATAAATTATAGTAAAGCTGCATTTTATTGTCAGAAATGGTAAGGGCATTGTAACGAGGGAAACAGTAATTTGTTTGATTAACACTGTTCTAACACTGTTCTTGCCATCACTGATGACCATAGACTCTACGGCTGATATTAGACGCAGTTTTCCCGCACCATTGTAATGTGCTGCTTTTGCAAGGTTCTGCGAAAGAGTTTCAGCTTTTATTTTCCTTTTAAGCACCCGTCGGCTTCTGCAGTACAAGGTGAAAACGCGATGCCTTAAAAGTAGACAACACCAGCTTTTTGATAAAACGTGTTTAGTGTTCAGATGGCGCTACACGTGGAGAATAATGCACGCCACTCTCTTTTTTTCAAATGGCTTTTATCTGTAAATAAACTCTTCATTTAGATAAAGGAAATGAAGTATTAAAATATTAGATACCTTAAAAACTTGAATAAACAATAAATAAACATTTTCTAATAAAAAGTGTAAAGTAACAAGTAGAAAAAAGAAAAATGCATAAAGAACTTGTATGAAGATTGATCCATCTACAGATTTTTCCCTGAGCTTCTTTTCTCTGTACATGAAGGCGCACACGACTGATGACAAACGCAATCCCCACTCAGCAGTCAAACGCACAGATCCCTAAACAAGGTCGTATCTGCAGATTGAAGAAGTGTTTTGTAAATGTGAACTCGCAGTCATGACCACACCGCGTTATGTACGAGAAACTGCAAAAGACACAGGCGCGAGCAGAATGCAAAAAACACGGTGACGTTCATTTTCATGTAAATATAATGGAAAATATATTACATCACCAAAAATGATTGAGGTCGTGTACATACGTTGTGCAAAAAGTCGATATATTGATCATCGCGACAGGCCTAGGAGGCTCCATCATTTAGTCTGCGTTCACTGCTCTCCATCATTCAGCTCTTGTGGAAAAGCAGGAAAATGCAACAGTAGACTTTTTCTTTTGCTGTTGGCGCAGACAGGAAGGAATGCAAAAATAGTATCTGCTACGGTCTCCCAAACATCTCAAAACTACTGATGATGACAAAGATGTTCACGACCTGCATTTGAACTTGGAGAGTAAATGAGACACCGCTCAGTGCTGCCCTCTGCAGGTCAGGCCCTCGGCAGGAAAAATCACACAGATGCTGTGAATGTGTATCGTCAAATGAATTTGTTTTACAAGTAAATATCAGTTCGTTAACATATGCATTTGTTTTATATGTCTTCATGTTTGTGCATGTGTATGTGTGTGTTATTATCATTTATATATTAGTCCTGGGTCTGTGTTTTTTTTAATGTGCAGGTATGATGGTTACCTTCCACCTGAGGCTCATTATGGGGATTATAAGAACATTTGTTACATTATACATTTGTTAATTATGCTTCATTGAATAAACTACTTGTTGCAAATGTGGATCTGTTGTAACAATTACAACAAACACAGTCATGAGTAATAAAGAACAGCTCATTGTAGGATATACAACATGTTGATGAGTTATTTTCAATGTATTTGTTAACTGATTTTTTTTTCCAATTCACGCATCAAGTTCTAATCTGCGACATTCTCTCAGCAAAACAATGCATCTGTAACAAAACACACCTATTTGAACAAACCCACGTTTCAACAACTGGTCAAACACCTAAAGACACACAACCGTAACACATTTTCTATCCTCTTACACCTGACCCTACCCCTCACACCAAACTACAGGCATTTTTACATCTCAAATCACTTCATTCTATGTGATTTATAAGCTTGTTTCTTGATGGAGACCAATAAAAAAATGATGTAGTGCAGTGGTTTTCACTCAGAGGCACGAGATAAGTTAAGATTATATTTAGGGATGCACCACATTGGATTTTGACGATATCCGATACGCCGATATTTTTCAACTCATTTTGTTTGGAAACAACACCAATTCTCTCCTGTGCAGAAGCGAATTATTTTTAGCTTTGGTTAGTTTTTACCAAAACCTTATTTGGGTTGAATTAAATGAATAGTAATGAACTTCTTTTATAATGAGAGTACACTGAAGCTTTGAAAATAACTATGAATGAACTATATATCAATCGGTGCATTTTTTTTATTGTTTTTTTTTTGTGTTTTTTTTCAGAAAAATGCAGTAGTAACCTTAAAATTTTATTATAAGATTTAACATTTGTAGATGGTCTAAAGCGAGAGTAGTAAAAATTCTGAAAATCTTTTAGAGCTCATCATGTGTTTACAAAAAATGTAACATTTTACACATTAATGAATAAATCAGTAAAATTTCATTTACAAGTGTCATGTTTGTGATTTTTTTAATTCATGAAAGCTATAGATTCTGACCTTTAAATCAAAACATACACATGATTTTATATCATTAATTACTGTTTTATTTAATTAGAAACACATTCCAAATGTTATTTGTTTATTTTACTTTCATTTTATTAGAAGCAGGCCAACAGCGCCCCCTACAGAATCAAAATTCTTCACCGAACGGGCATTAGACACCATTCCTGCAAAACAGTGAATCTAATCCTCATTCAGGCAAAACTTTGCTTCAAGAAGGAGCCACACAGCTGATGTGATCTAATCGCTCGCACACCCTGACACATATTGACACCATTTTTCATATCGGGCTGATGCTGACATTTACATTTAAAGACATTATCGGTCGGTTCCAATATCGGTGCGATAATATTGTGCACCCCTAATTATATTTATATTCAATTCACTAATTTTAGGCTTCATTTTAAACAAATTAAAAATAAAAATGGAAAAATGACAGCGCCACCTCTATCGTATGTATTCTGTGATATTCTGTGTTTCTGAGCTTCTCGTCACGCGGTGTGAAATACCTGAACAACGGCTGAAAAAACGAACATATGATATGCAAACAGCTCTTGACTGGATAAATCAAGCCAGACTGTAATCAAAGTAAAGATGATAATAGTGAGTCGTCGTACTACATTAGGTGCACGTGTGTCTGTGTGTGTGCACTGTGTCTAAAACATAGTTTTTCTTGGAACAGCTCAGTGTATTCACACAGTTTTCATTTCGATGTGTTTAGTGATTCTGAATGGATCCGTATAGTTTGCAGTCCTTTGGAGTCTCGCTGTGGTCTTGTTTGGTATGACTTGTGCTTATTTGTTAAAGTTGCTATTTAAAAGCGTGTGAACTGGAGTGATGAGGAGACAGCATTATTCTCACAGAGTATTTAAGGAACTGACTGACACATCAGCTGAGGCTCAGAATCATCTGATATTTTTTGTTAAGCGCAGGAACAGCCGTGTGCACAGGTTGCCTGCTGTTCGTCCAATCAGTGACAGTGACACCGCAGATACGCAAATAAGAACGTTAACCCGGGGTTTAGGAATGTACAGCGTGAAACATCTGTTAACGAATACGGTGGTTAACCGCAGGTACAGTGTGAGCGGTGCGAAACGAGATTCCAGAAAAGTCAGGATTCCGTTTATCCGGGTTTAGGACGACCTAGTGTGAAAAGCCCTAGAATGTTCAAGTCCGAACTGAATTTGTTTAGTTTAAAAATAATCACATGGAATTAAAAGGTAATAACAAAGTCCTTTTTAAAGGGTTACTCCATCCCCCAATGAACATTTTGTCATTAATCACTTACCCCCACGTCGTTCTAAACCCGTAAAAGCTTACTTCATCTTTGAAACACAATTATATTAGAGATATTTTGGATGAAAACCAGGAGGCTCACGCCCAGTGTTGGGGGAAACGCATTACAACGCGAGTTATGTCATAATATTACTTTTTTCAAGTAACTAGTAAAGTAACGCATTACTTTTGAATTTCTAAGAAAATATCTGTATATAATATTTTATATAATATCTGTATATAATATATACATATAAATACTTTTTCAAATAAGTAATGCCATTTACTTTTTTCCCCATTTGTATTGATTGACAAGTCTCCTGTGGGGAAATCGGGAGTAAACATGACGTTACTGTATTCTAGGCTAAATGTGAACATGCATTAATTCATCTCACTCACAAAAAAACAGATTCAGTGTTCATCAAAATGAATAAAAACAGTGAAATACAAACTCAGAATATGATGCAAACCTGCAATAATTAAATATTTTAAATAAAACAAATATCCTTTATGCATTTAATCCTATTTTATTAACCAGTGTCTTTGCTGCTGACCTTCACTGATGCAATTCAACCACACTAATAAGCAAAAATTACTTCAGATAAACTAACATTTTTGCTTCATTTATTTATATCTGAAGAGTGATATTCTCCTGCATAAATGTACTTTTCTTTCAGCCTGAGGTGAATTCACTTCACTTTTGGTGTAAAAGGACGTCTCGTTTGTGGACTTCTCTTTTTCGTTCCTGTTTTGTTAAAAATATTTAATAACAAGAATGTCTCATTAATTGAAATCATGAAACCTGCAGAATTTAACAGCAATTTCTTAAAAGTCTATCAGAAATCACATGTTTTTAAGGCCCTATGAAATACATTTTATTATTTTTCTCAAATTCAGTTTTGTTTGTGAATCTGTTTTCCATTATTTTCTTTATTCTATTTTAATCCTTTCATTACATTTAACAATCAAAAGCATGTCCAATGAATTTATAAAGGATAATTAAAGAATTAATTTGTTGTATGCTATATATTAGTTTATTATATGTTTTTCAGAAATACTGTGTTGTGTATTTACAATTTTCTGGTAAATAAATTCTGGTAAATATTTTTTCTGGTAAATATTCCTTAAACACTGTTTTAATCATATTTTATTAGTAGTACTATCTTTACATTAAGTAATATATTAATATATTTCTGACTGTCAAGTTAAACCAAGCTTTTATTTTGACGGGTTGCTGTGAAGACCTTTAGGATCTTCATTATATGACGACAGTTTTCTACAAAAGAAACAGTGAAATGCTGATGAAGTGTCTCTCAGATCAGTTCTAGATGATGTTCATGAGTTCATGTTCTCGTATATTGAGGCGACAGAGGCTGAAAACAGCACGAGCGTCACGTGTATGTGTGTAGTAAACAAAACTGCGCGTCCGCGCCATTCACAAACACAGACACGTAGAAATACGGCTCTTATTAAAATGCATTCTTAATGTACTGGTACTAGTAAAATGTGGAATCGTACTGTTTTTAAAAGAAGGGTATCGCTGTACTTTTTAAGTACCGACACTATTCACGAGCAGACCACGACACATGCGTACAGACGAAACACCTCGGATCAGCTCTGTCTGTACACTGATCTCTGTGTTAAGGTGTGGTCACACTGCACTTTTTGTCCCACTGACTTCCATTCATACACATGTAAACGCGTCAGACCCGAAACCGAGGGCGTGCATTTCATCTAACAGTAGAGGGGACAATAAACGTAAAATTTCTCAAGAGTAATTTTTGAAGGGGACACAAATAATACAGACAAAATCTTGTAAGGACACATATGTGTACACAGCACGGAAAGCGTGTTTAAATATGAGTTCACCACGCGGTCACATTATAATTACTGAATTGAATGGCAAGTCCATTGATCTGCCACTTAACATTATATTGATCAAAACCCAACACATCACGATTAGTCTAATATCAGTTCACACACAGGCTCATCACCTCGTTAGTTGTAGTGGGTGACAAGATACGATATTAAACAAGCTACGCTTGGAAACCTCATAAACGCTCATAGAAAAATACATCGGATATCATCATTTTTTCACTAATTTATTAAGAATCCAGCATCATCTGTATTCAAAAGAAAGAATCACTTCACCCGATGTCTAAAGTGAGTAAAATAGCCTTGACGGCTTGAGATACTGACACATAACTACTAACGAACTACTAACAAAACTCCCATCAGACTGAGCGCGTCTGTTGTGTGTCTGTGAAGGGGGAAAGCAGGCAGTGGACCAAACCACTGTGGGGCAAGAAAGGGGGAAACTCAAAACATTCCTTCACCTAAAACGCTTTTTTTGCATTTATATTGTTTTACTACTTACACAGTTATTTTAAGTATATGTCCATTACACAGAGTCGCCTGTATCGATATTTCCTTTAGCAGGTCAGATCGCATGCGTCGTGCGTGATCTGAGGCGTGTTTCGTCTGTATGTTTCGTGCGTCATGGTCTGCTCGTGAACTTATGAACGCGCTTGCAGAAAGTGTCATATTTTCTTTTCTTCGCGCACAAAAAGTGTTCTCGTCACATAAAATTCAGATTGAACCGCTGACGGCAGACGGACTATTTTGATGATGTCTTTCGTACTTTTCTGGGCCTTGACAGTGTTAATTACTTGGCAGTCAATGGGACAGTCACGAGCCTGCCGGTTTTCATTCAAAATATCCCAAATTGTGTTGCAAAGATAAACAAAGCTTTATGGGTCTGGAACAACATGAGAGTAAGTGATTAATGACAAAACTTTAATTTTGGGGTGGAGGAACCCTTTAATAGAAAAGGTGAGGGTGGCTGGAGGGATGGGGGGTTGAAGTATTGACTTGGGGCCTTGACATAGTGAATACCAGTACACACACACACACACACACACACACACACACTCCGCTGCTAATGTAATGTAATGGTGGTGATATTTGTGAAAATGTTGAAGGTTTCATTAGCGCGTGTCTCCTGGTGATCAACTGTCAACACTGTTACGTTGCCATTAGTAACTGACCTGCTTCACGAGCTGAGCGCGAGGGGTCGCGCGCACGCACACATACACACACAAACAAACACACACGCGCGCACACACACACACACACACACAAACACACACCGCCCTCCTTACCTGCGATGATGACCCGTCTTATCTTTCTTTCCTTTCGGCCTTCTCTTCCGCGCTTGAATGGCCAACACTGGAGCGCAGAACCGGGAGACACACGGATCGAATCCCGCCGAACAGAACCGAACCGAGCCGAACAGAAGACACGCATCATCAGTGACAGAAGCATCGCTCACACAAACACAAGCTCGCTCAGCTACATACGAGTGAAATCAGCGCTCATGACTATGTAGTGTACACTAAATAGGGACTGGTGTCTCTCACCCTTTCTAGAGCTCATGATGTTGTTCCTCCAGTCGGGATCTCTCTCCTCTTTCCTGCGCGTTACCTCCGCCGACGCGCGTTCAGGCATCTACGTGGCCGCGCACGGGCAGTCGCGCTCATTTTTTATTAATGACGCATCATCGAGGGGTTCTCTGATTGGATGAAAGCACGAGACGTCGGTGAGTGGGCGTTATCGAAAAGGGATTTTACTCCCGCGAAGAGCTGGACGATGAATATTCATGAGATAACGCCCAGGGACGCTTGAGGAAGGTTACCAAGCAACGTCAGATAATCTAATTAATATTTACGACACGCGTCATGATCTGAAAACCACGCCCACCGGGTGGAAAACAATCCAGCGCTCTCCACTGACTTTGTATTGCGGGAAGCTGCCTCTTTGTCATTTCTGACACAACAAAAAACAGAAAAATGTCTAAAAGCTGCTATGTGACAAGCTGTACAGTAAACAAGATAAAAAATGCGTTTTTATAAGCTGTCCACCCCAAAAAACGAGCGTTTAAAATAAAATAAGAGCGTAATGTGTCATTACTCTGAGAACTGCGCCCTCTAGAGGTGAACTTAATCATTACTTTTAACCGTGTCAAAAGATTATTTCACCACCCTGTGTGAACCTGACAGGAGGAGACATACTGACAAACTAAATTGTATTGTTCTGTGTCAGTTCTCCTTTTCCTTACTTTACTTTTGTTGGAGAAATAATGTAACTGAATGTCCAACATGAAATGGGTCGACGGCGAATAAAAACGTAGCTCTGAGTTTTTCGCTTGTTTACTGTACACCTTGTCACATAGCAGCTTTTAGACATTGTTTTGTTTTTTGTTAGAAATGACAAGGAGGCAGCTTCCGGCGAGGATTACTGCCCCCCCCCCCCCGGTGGGCGTGGCCTAAATGCGCTCTATTTAGATGAGCACAGCTGAGTGTAAATTTTAAATCAACTGCAATAGAGTGTGTATTCATTTTTAAACGTATTACATAAGTAATAAAGTAGTATACTTTATAAAGAAATCAACATTTAGTATTTTTTAGAATCATTGCTCGTATTATTGTAGATGCTGTTTTTAATGCTAATATACAGTACTGTGCAAAAGTCTTAGGCCACTAGTATTTTCATCAGCTAAAAAATGGTTTAAAGTCAGTTAAAGTCAGTCTTTTGCTGTAGTGTGTCAGTAGGAAATATCAGTTTACATTTCTAAACATTCATTTTGCCATTAATTATAATAATCCAGTGAGATTTTTGTGTGGAGCACAGGCTGTTGTCAGACTCCTTGTGCAAACAGAGACCTGATCTCTCCATCATTCAATCCAGTCTGTCTCAAGAAACAGAAAAAACGGAGACAGACTAAATCCAGAAGAACTGTGGCAACATCTCCAAGATGTTAAGAGACCTACACCTACAAAGCTACAGTACTGTTAACATTTTTAGGCAGTTAGGCACATAACATGAGGATGCTGTCACAAACAATGTCATAAATAGATTTTCTTTATCAATGAACTTCTATTAACTAAAATAAATCAGCATTTGATGTGACCATCCTTTGCTTTTACAGCAGCTTTTGCCCTGTGTGCACTTGTGCAGAGTTTTTCAGGTAGCTTTGCAGGTAGGTTACTTGAAACATCTTGGAGATGTTGCCACAGTTCTTCTGGATTTAGTCTGTCTCAGTTTTTCTGTTTCTTCATGTCATTCCAGAGACAGACTGGATGATGGTGAGATCACTGGCTGTTGTCAGACTGCCTGTGTAAACAAAAATCTCACTAGATTATTACAATTAATGGCAAACAGAATGTTTGGAAATGTAAACTGATGTTTTTTACTGACACACTACAGCAAAAGATAGAAATAACTGACTGTAAACCATTTTTTAGCTGGTGAAAATACTAGTGGCCTAAAACTTTTGCACAGTACTGTATATATACAGTATATGTGACCCTGGAGCACAAAACCAGTCTTAGGTCGCTGGGGTTTATTTGTAGCAATAGACAAAAATTCATTGTATGGGTCAAAATTATAGATTTTTCTTTTATGGCAAAAATCAATAGGAAATTAAGTAAATATCATGTTCCATTAAGATATTTTGTAAAATTCCTACTGTAAATGTATGAAAATGTAATTTTTGATTAGTAATATACATTGTTAAGAACATTATTTGAAGAACTTTAAAGGTGATTTTCTCAATATTTAGATTTTTCTGCACCTCAGATTCCAGATTTTCAAATAGTTGTGTCTCAGCCAAATCTTGTCCTATCCTAACAAACCACACATCGATGGAAAGATCATTTATTCAGCTTTCATATGATGTATAAATCTCAATTTTGAAAAAATGACCCTTATGGCTGGTTTTGTGGTCCAGGGTCACAAATATATATTACTACATGGGTTAGTTGGTAATGCTACACCTGATTGCGCAATCTGAATTGTCGTGCTATGATCGACAGCGGTGTAAGCCAATGACATTCGTCAGGGGGCGGGTCTCTGTGGAGGTTCGTTTCCGGGGTATGTGAGAGTCAGATGAAACACGTGTGTGGATGTTTTGCGGAGCGGTTCGTCTCGTGTGCGCGCAGTAAGATCAGTACATCATGTTTTGCGCTTTTGAATAGATTTGTTCATGTTGTGATCTGTTCTCTGTGTGTGTGTTTCAGATCTGTGCTGTTTTATTCTCATTCCGTGTGTAAGCGCATTTTTCACTGCCCGAGAATCAGCTTTCGAAGAGCCGCTTTTACAGCACAGTTTCTGCAGCTGTCGACTGAGATGTGAGTAAATGTATATTGTAAATCCTGTTAGAATTAGATTTTAAGTTGTGAACGTACAGATACAGTGTGCACACTATGATAAACCAGAATAATCATGTTGTGTGAATGTAAACAGCTTCAGTCCTGTTTCTCACTTCCTGTCCTGACAGCAGCTCGGGCCCGATGATGGAGGAGACTGGGGCGAATCCGGCGTCGGTTCTGACCGGGGAGAAACGCTCTTTCCCCGACGAGGATCCGGATCACACCGCCAAGAGGCTCAGAGTCGAGGAGGAGGAGGAGGAAGAACAGAGCCGAGGAGGAAAAGATGAAGGAGAGCAGCTGGACGAGGAAGAGGAGCTGTGTGAGGAGGAGGAGGAGGAGGAGAGCTTCGCTGACATGATGAAGCACGGCCTCAGTGAGGCAGACGTGGGCATTCTCAAGTTCATCAGCGAGCATAAAGGCTTCTCCGGCATCCTGAAGGAGAGGTGTGTGTTTCTGCTGGTGTGTGGTGTGTGTGTGTGTGTGTGTGTGTCAGTGACGTGCATCCTTTTTTATTCAGGTACTCAGACTTTGTGGTCCATGAGATCAGTAAAGAGGGCAAGACCGTTCGTCTGGATGATCTGTCTGTTCCCGCTGATGTGGAGGTGAGAGGCTGCATTACTCGCACGTGTCTGTTTGAATGAAGATCATTCACCAATTTTATTATTAACGGAATCAGTTCAGTGTTCGGTTGCATTTTTTCAAACGGACAGCCCTGCTTCACCGTGTAAGAGAGCGTTTGTCCGTGTGCCGCAGGAAAACTCTCCGGACTGCAGCGCAGCCGAGGTTCAGGTTCTGACAGAAGAGCAGAAGCAGCAGCTGGATGAACTGCAGCTCTTCAAGAACAAAGAGGGAAGCGTGGCCATCGAGGTGACCTTCCTTACGTTACGCGTCTCCTCTGTGTTTCAGATGCTGTTCTTCATTGGAGCAGAATAAATGGCCTCTTATTCAGGGTTTCTGCACGTCTTAAAGTCTTACACGAGAGCAGAGTAAAAGAGAGCAAAGTCTTAAACTCGTCAATTTAATAAAACATTGCATAAACTGAAATAAAGAATATCTTCCTCTGTATTTTTATCTTGTTTTCCAGTGCAAATATCTGAACGTCATTACATCAAGATGCATTTACTCAAGTAAATTTACTAAAACATGAGCCCATTGACATTTGTCCTTGATTTTTTTTTTTTTTGAATGTATCTAGATTTAAGAATCTTTAGACATTTGTACTGGAAAACATGACAAAAATACTGAGGAAGAACAGACTTTGTAGCGGTGTAATCAGAAGATACAGTAAAAGTCATTTCCGTATTCTAGTATTTATGTGCAAAGATGCTCAAGACTTCAGCTGTTTTTATGTAAAATGAAAGAAAAAGTAATGGAGATTGATTAGAAATTGTGTTTTTAAACTTTAAAGTGCAGGTAATACAAGACTTTTACATTACAAGATAATATTAATGTATAGTGTTTCAATCAGATGTGCTCCTTAAATTGTCTTCACTTGGTCTTAAAAAGGTCATAAAACGTCTTAAATTCACTTCCATAAAACCTCCAGAAGTCCTGTTATTGTAATCACCCGGGTTCCAGATCTGAAGGAAAGCAGAGTCTGGAAAAATATTTGCGTTTCCAGACTTTTGCCCCTATTTAGTGTTTTTATAATAGAAAATTAAGAATTTAATAAAAATACATTTATCATAGAAGAAGCAAGGTTTCATGGCAGCTGTTTAGTGATTGTCAAATACGACTGAGTGAATTCACGGTGCTCTTTTTCATTATGCAAAATGCAGATTATAAGCATTTTGTTTCTTCTCACTATATTATTAGCACCACTTTACATGACCTCAAAGACCTTTGCAAAAATTAAAAATATATACAGACTTTTATGTGTGCACAAGAAACCATTAAACCGTTAAGTCTTTTTTTATAGACCCTTGAACTAAATGGTAAATTTTGTGTCATTGTTTTTCCGCCACCACAGAAGATTTGTTAAATTGGACATTAGGCCTTGATACTGTGAGAAAAACCAAAATTTGAGCAAATACCTCTTTATTAATTCATGTGCATCCATTTTCTTGTTTTTTTTCAGAGTAAGATGGCAATGATGCACAAAGGAAATATATAAAACTAGAAAAGGTTAAATAAAGCTAGAAACTGTAATGCGTAAGCATGCAAAAAATTCCCATGCGCATGTAAATAGTTTCTCAAATGCACAAGGATTTATTATTTATTTTTATTATTTGTTATTTTAGGGGCTTTGTATATTGTCACTTTGAGAATTTATTTAAAAAAAAAACATTGATAAATGCCTCTACTGTATATCAAATTTAAAGCTGTTTATGTTAAGTATGGTCTGAAAATCTACTTTGGAAATTTAAGTCTGGAAAAGTATATTGAAATGGAAAATGTGTAGGAGCCCTGAATCACGTACCGATATCGTAATCAGAGCATCATATTCTTAATGTAGTCGATGCGCCGTTCGATCAGGACAAGGACTAAACGCTTCGTTTCACTTTGGTCCTTTTAGCATCTTGAAAAGCTGAATTTGTGTTTGTGAAGAAAATGCTTGAGTTTTTATAAGAGCGCTGAAACGGCGCTGACTTCAGCTGCGGCTCTTGTCTTTATCAAAGACGGCATGTGCCCTTGATCATACGATGATGACGCAGCCCGTGCGACTGTACTCTAGCTGTTCTGAAGTGAGGAACAGACTCAAATCATGTCATTTTTATGTTTTCCAGTGGGTCGGTGGTGTGTTTAGTTGAGAGCATTGTTGGAAACCTCTGACCAATACTGAATCTTTCAGGTGCAGGAGGATTCGAAGGAGAAACGCACTCTTCTGCACAAAGCCGTGAAGACTCTGTATCCCGGCCTGGAGACCAAGACCGAGGACAGACAAGGGAAGAAGTTCATCGTGGCGTATCATGCCGCCGGGAAGAAAGCGCTGGCAGGTACTGCTGTGGTAAAGGGCGCCGCACCCGTCTGTCCGAACGCCTGAAAGACTGTATCTAAGATGAGCTTTTAGTTTGAGTCTGGTTCTGATGAATAGTGAAGGTGCTTGATCACTAGATGGCGCTCTGCATGATCCTCACCTCGCTTGCATGAGCAGACAGATGTGCATGAGCGAATGTGACGCCTGTGCATGTCAGCAGACAATCGGGATGCTTTTGCATTTCTCTGATCAAGAATGAGGATCTTGATGAGATCCGTTCGGTCGTGTGTCTCGTCACTGTCCTGAGTAACGCTCTCTTGTTCTCCTAACGCTCCTTTCGCTCTCTGGACAGAGGTCCGGCCCTCGGCAGGTAAGATTTGTCCCACGTCAGTCCCGGGACGGGCACGTCAGGGAATCCGTCTTCTGTTGGAGTTGTGGAGTTTCAGTCTAAAAGCAAATTTGTTAAAATGCTGACGAACCATCTTTTATTACAGTTACAGTTTTAACATGCATTTATGAATCTGTAGGACCAAATCACGGCAGATAAATGCTGAGATGATTGACGAAAGAGTGTTTATGTTTGGTGATTGTTCTAGAAATATTATTCTGTCTGCCCCTTGAGGCGTGCAGGAACAATCAAAACATCAGGGGAAAAAATAAAAAAAGTCAGGAAACAGTGGTTGAATTAAACCGATGACCAGACAGAGACGCTGTGCTAATTGAAAAGCTTTAAATTCATACTGTGTTTTTCGTCTCTTCCCTCACGTGTCCCACCGAAGCCCCTCGAAAGCATTCGTGGCCAAAGAACCGTGGAAGTTTCTGCCATTTCGTGCTCTATAAGGAGAACAAGGACACCATGGACGCCATCAACATCCTGTCCAAGTTCCTCAGGTCTGTCAAACGCTCCGTCTGAGAGACGCCGTCGCCGTTACCGAACGTCCCACTCAGATCCTCTTGTGTTTCTGTAGGGTCAGACCCAACATGTTCTCCTACATGGGCACCAAAGACAAGAGGGCCATCACGGTGCAGGAGATCGCCGTGCTGAAGTGAGTGAAGAGGAGCGCAGGTGTTCAGATGTCTGCTGTCCTCACCCGTATTTCTCTGAATGTGAATGTGAATGTCTCTCGACAGGATCAGCGCTGAAAGACTGTCTCACCTCAACAAATGCCTCATGAACCTGAAGCTGGGAAACTTCAGCTATAAGAAACATCCGTTAAAACTCGGAGAACTGCAGGGAAACCACTTCACGGTGGTTCTCAGGTGAGACACTGACGCTCCATGTGAGCTGCTGTTTGACGCCTTATTCCAGGGATCGTACGTGGTGCTTAAGATGCTTGAAGTACTTGAATTTGAGTTTTTGACATTTTAGGCCTGGAAAACCCTTGAAAATAGCATTATTTCTGAAGAGGTACTTGATAAGTGCTAGAATTATTAAAAGTGTTTAATTTTTTTTAATAAGCACATATCATCTTATGCAATAAAAAAAAAAAAAAAAACTATCGAGCTAAACCAGTAGTAGCACTGATGTGTCGTGTAAACATGACTGAAGACGCAAAAAGAGGAACAGATGAACCCAATCAATTGAGTCATTTAAGCTGGAGCCGCTTCGATTGATTCAAACTCATGACTTCTTTTAATTTCATTTCAAGTGATTCACTAGCGAATCAAATTAGAAGAGCGGTTCATTTTAAATTTCAATATCGCTTGTAATGATTTTAAAAACCATTGCATCACATTCACAACATGATTCACTGTTTCAAATTCATTTGATTCAAATCGGGACTTCAGCATGTGTTCTTGAATCATTCTGCAAATTAAATGATTCAGTCCATTCAATGACTCAGCCCTGATCTAAAATGATGGTTCATTTCATTCATTCTGTTCAGATCTGGTTATTGCTGCAGGTAGATCAGCACGACCAGTGTGGCCGTGCGGTGTTCAATCAGACGGGTCACCACTGGGACGTCCGGGTTTCTTAAGCATGAATAGCAAGAAAAACTAGACTGCATGCCTAAATAAGAATTAGTATAGTTTGGTGTCTGAAGTGACTGTCCCCACAGGAATATCTCCGGCTCTCTGGAGCAGGTGGAGCAAGCCATGACTTCACTCAGGGAAACCGGCTTCATTAACTATTACGGCATGCAGCGCTTCGGCACCACAGCCGTGCCCACGCACCGGGTCGGCAGGTGAGCACACACACACACACACACCTGTGTTTCTGTTGCTCAAATAAGTGGAATTGATGGTTTGCTGTTGGCTCTTATTCATAGGGCTATACTGCAGAACAACTGGAAGGAAGTGGTGGATCTCATCCTGAAACCTCGTCCTGGAGGTCAGATTCTCTCAATTGCCTTTTCCGTTTCAGTAAAATGTGATTAATATCTTCCATTTGAGTAAAATACTGCCCAACTGACACAAATAAGTCGAGTGTATTCAAACTCGGGACGCCCGAAGTTCTAATAAAATGCTTTTTTCATAGTTGTGTTTGACAAATGAAAACTGTAACAGTATATCCAGGGTTTCCGTGGGTCTTTAAAAAAAGTCTTAAATCACTTTTCTGTGAAATAAGGCCTTGAAAAGGTCTTAAATCAGAGAAGCAAGTCTCAAATTCATATGATCATGGCATTAATTTTCTGAGGGATTGTTTCCTCTTGTGTTTCATTTTAAAGTGAAGCGAAAGCATAATTTCTGTGTTACATAGTTTAAGTCGCTCAATATTCATTAAACAAAATGCGATAGTTGGCGGTGATGTGCCGCTTCATCTGTCAGTCACCAGAAGAAGAACTTGTCCTTTTGATTTTTTTATAGTATTAAAAATCATTTCGTTTAGTTAGAGAACACACAATACAATTTAAAAGTTTAAAGCTGATTTAGAAGTGAAAGTAAAATGCGCAGGATGCTTTTATAATCAGTACTGGTGCAGAGTATGTGATCTGTGTAGGGCTCCCAGGGGGTCACCACCCCAGTTGCTCAAAAAAAAAAAAAAAAAAAAAACTTTCGTTCTATAGTAATATTTACATACACATATACACATGCAGTAGGTTAAGCACACATAACGCTCCATTCCCGCATTCGCGCCCGCACTCACCTCGAGTAGCCTAATGTTTGTTGCTGACTGCAGTCATAATAAGCGGTCTGGTGCCGAGAAATGAACAAACAAAAAAAAAAGCTAAGATGATGCCCGTGTATCACTTGCAGGAGTATTCATAATCCTGAGAAACTTTTTGGCTGTTGACGTTAATAATGTGTTTTTAATGTCGGTAATAATTTTACCACCACTAACGCACCTGCCTTACTAGTTTCCATGGCTTAAAATGCTTTAACCGATATAAAAACAATGAGGCAATAATGATCAGTTAATTAAAAATAATCATTTGGTTTCATTAAATAACATAGTTAAAATACACAATGTGGGCTAATACGAAATAAACAGTTTATATACATTACATATTACAAATGACTGCAAAGGGCGGCAAAAGCCTAATATTGTTGTTACACTTAAAGGACGAACAAATCCTTTAATAGTTTAATAGTGACTCTTTTATTCAAATATCCACTTAATCTTGTGATAGAAATGCTACAGCCTCTATAATTTTTTTTTTCAATAAAAACGTGGACATCACAACCCTTGCCAAAATTAACCATGGTTTTATCGTAGTAAAACTGCTTAATTGTCTTTGATGTGTTTTCTGGATGCTTGAGTCAATAAAATCAATTGGACAACTGTATTAGGCCTAATAAAACCACAGTCATAGGTAACTGTCCATTTACAATTTACTTTTAAATTTTATTAAAGTTCGTTTTCGACCCTGTATAATAGGCGTTTATTTATTTTAATACTTCCATAATGAGGGAGGGGGCACAACAATACAATTATACTTAGAGCACCCATTTGGCCAGCAGCGGCCCTGTTTACACGCTACTTAAAACTGAAGAAAAGAGGGAAAACTCAAACAAATTAAAAACAAACAACTGCTTGATGCCGAATTGCCACTAATTTGAAAGTGAAAGTAAAATGCGCACGTCACTTTTACCGCTGAATTGCTGCTAATTTGAAAGCTAAAGTAAAATTCAAACTATACTTAGGAAACACATTGCTGTATTGTTTTCCCTTCAATTTTTTTCTCTCCCTTAAATTTTCTTTAGTTGGTCTTAAAGTCTAAATAAAGTCTTAAATTTACCCTCATAAAACTTGCAGAAACCCTGTCAAAGTGCAACAACACAGTACTGGATATATCGTCTCAGGTTTTTAGTAAAGCCACTTCAGATTTAGTCCTGGTGTGACGGATCTGTCGCCACCTTTACTAATGCCACAGTACTAGTGCTAGACACCCGTTCACGCTTGTGTTTTTTACCTGCGGTGCGTCCAGCGGAGAAGGGCTACCTGGTGAAGTGCAGAGAGGAGTGGGCGCGATCTCAGGACCCAGAGGCGGCGCTCAAGAAACTGCCGGTCAAACGCTGCGTGGAGGGCCAGCTGCTGCGAGGCCTGTCCAAGTACGGCAAAAACAACATCATCACAGCGTTCGGCCTGGTGAGAGAAGCGAACGCTTACACGTGCTCTAAAAACACACATCATGAAATGACCCCACGTGCCCCTCTAACCGTCTTCATCCTCCTTCAGATCCCTCGAAACAACAGGCTGATGTACATCCACAGCTATCAGAGCTACGTGTGGAACTCTATGGTCAGCAGACGCATGGAGGCCTTCGGGCTCAGGGCCGTGGAGGGAGATCTGGTTCTCAGAGGAGGTGAGTGAGCGTGAGATGAGGATGATGATGATGATGATGGTGGTGGTGATGATGATGCTGACAGAATCGCCTGTGTTTTTCAGCCTCTGCTCACGTTCTGTCCGCCGAAGAGGCAGAGAAACACTCCATTCACGACGTGGTGATGCCGCTGCCGGGGTTCGACGTCATTTATCCCACTCACAGCGGTGAGGCCTTCTGGGAAAATATATATGACGAAGGCTCATTTTAAAACAAATTCATCACATTTTTAGCTTTGTCCTGTAAAAATACATATGCCGTCTAAAAACCCGGTCAGACGTGTTTTCTGTCGGTGCTGTTTGATTCCTCACTCGTGCGTGTCCCGCAGTGGGTCGAGGCTACAGAGACATGATGAGCGCCGACGACCTGGACATCGATAACATGAGGCACAAGGTTCGGGATTACTCTCTGGCCGGCGCTTACAGACGGATCCTCATTCGCCCCAGAGACGTCAGCTGGTGAGTGAGCTGCGTTAACTCGCTTTGGGCTCGAGATTCAGTTCTGATGGTTTCATCTGATGTTTCTCTTCCAAAGGGAGCTGATCCAGTACGACGATCCACGAGTGCCTCTCGTTCACACAGACGTGGAGAAATTAGAAAACGCTCCGGCTCCGGTCTACCTCAAAGGTCCAGGACACACACATTTACTCTTTAGCTCTCTGAATAGGGACGTTCCTTAGACGTCTATTGGTTTACTGACTGCCTGGCCAACGGCGCACACTCGTTCTCGTTGGATCGCCTGTAGCTTTGGGAGAGTGAAAGACCATCAGTGGGGTTAAAGGTCACGACTTTGTCATAAACTCCCTGAATTATTCTTGCACAATTTGTGCCCGATGAATCTTGAAGTTGTCATTCTAGAACAGGGGTCACCAAACTTGTTCCTGGAGGGCCGGTGTCCTGCAGAGTTTACCTCCAACTTTCCTCAACACACCTGCCTGGGCGTTTCGAGTATACCTAGTAAGACCTTGATTGGCTGGTTCAGGTGTGTTTGATTAGGGTTGAAGCTAAACTCTGCAGGGACAGAAGCTAAACTCTGGTGACCCCTGTTCTACACTATGAGATCCATCAATTAGGAACATGGCAGAAACATGAGTCGTTGCAGTAATGATCTATCTCTAGACTCTGAAGTATTTAAACCAATTTAAACCAAGTAGCCATGTGATGTATAGAGATACTAACAAATGCTATACGTACACTACGTGTGTCTGTGTGCAGAAGGGAAGTATCGGGCCCTGAAGATGGAGTTTTCTCTGCCGTCCTCCACGTACGCCACGATGGCCGTCAGAGAAGTGCTGAAGATGGACACCAGCATCAAGAATCAGACTCAGCTCAACACCAGCTGGCTGAACTGACGGCCACAAACACCCTGGAGTTTCCAGCAGCTTTATTCTGCTCACGTTAAAACGGCGATAAAGATTCGACTGTCATGTTTGTCATTTTGACACAAAGAAAAGGCTACAGCACAGTTTTCAGTTCACTTGGTTTTAGTGTTGGTTTTTTTAATGAGTGTTTTTTTAAAGCTCTGCCGGAGTATAAAGACCGTTCTAAAGCACATGTTTCCAGAGCTTTAGCATAAACCGAACACTGAGCAGTAAATGAACACATTCTGGATCTTGTAAGATTAATTTTGCTCTTTGATGATTTATTATTGTATTATGTTTGATTCCTGCTGAATGTTCAATTTGCTAGTGTAAATATTTTAATCTGAATAAATGAATCTGCCTGATTTCTTTATGTATCAGTGATTTAGTACAGCTGTGGGACGTCTCCTCTAACAGATTCACACTCTTACAGGAGATCACCACTTCCAGAACAACAATTCACAGATAATGTAGTCACCCCCTTGTCATCCAAGATGTTCATGTCTTTCTTTCTTCAGTCATAAAGAAATGTTTTTTTGAGGAAAACATTTTAGCATTTTTCTCCATATAATGGACTGATATGGTGCCCCGAGTTTGAACTTCCAAAATACAGTTTAAATGCAGCTTGGACTCCAGTCTTCCTCCAGACTCTGGGACCATGATTTCAACATGAAATGCAATTTTTACTTTTATCTGAAATGAGGACTTTGGTCCACTGAGCAACAGTCCAGTTCATTCTCTCCTTAGCTCAGGTAAGATGCTTCTGACATTGTTTCTGTTTCAGAAGTGGCTTGGTAGCCCTTTTCCTGAAGACGTCTGAGTGTGGTGACTCTTGATGCACTGACTCCGGCTTCATTTCACTCCTTGTGAAGCTCTTCCAAGTGTCTGAATCGGCTTTACTTGACTGTATTCTCATCCCTGTTGCTTGTCCAATTTCTTCCTTCCAGTCAACATTGCATTTCATATTCTTTGATGCAGCACTGTGTAAACAGCCACCCCAGTCAGTAATGACCTTCTGTGACTTCAATGATTGTCTTCTGGACCACTACCATGTCAGCAGTCTTCCCCATTATTGTGGGTTCAAAGAACAAGAGATACCTGGAATTTATTCTGTAGGGATGAGTGATGCGCGTATGGCGGTTGCAGTGTATCTGCGGGCGCTGCGGATCATCCGCGGGTCGGGTAATAAAAAAGTGCATTCTGATTATTTGAGGGTGGCTCACGGGTGGATGAGATAAATCAATAATGACGCAAATATTAACTACATTTTCTAAAATATGAACCTGTTTTAAATACTTTTTTTCATCAGGCAAATGATTTCATTTTTGTGTGTGTGTCTGTTTGTGTGTTCGCCTGCTTGAAAGTTGACAGAAAAGGTGACATTCCAGATGAAGTTTGAAGGGAATTATGCCTGTGTTAATGCTGTAGAGTAGGGTAATATTTAGTGGTGTAGTGCAGTACCTGCGTATACCCATTTCTTCATCAGTCGG
Source organism: Labeo rohita (assembly GCF_022985175.1). Classification (NCBI taxonomy): domain Eukaryota; kingdom Metazoa; phylum Chordata; class Actinopteri; order Cypriniformes; family Cyprinidae; genus Labeo; species Labeo rohita. The sequence goes on from NC_066893.1 coordinate 31,053,042, forward strand.
CTTTGCGTACCCACTTCTAAGTGCCCTCTGATGCGCATCATTCAGTAGTGTCCTGCATTAGCCAAAATCATGACAGGCCGCCATTTCTAATTCAGTCGTATGTGATTAAATGCGAATATTCGCTCAAAACACCCAGTAAAGACTGTAAGGACCGGGCCGCTGACTTCCTTTGAAGTATGTTTGATGATCGCGCCCGCTCCGTCTGCGCGAGCATCAGATTTGCTGCCTGACAAGAGCGGCACGCCTAGTAGTAAAATTAATAATTATTATTGATTACTAATTTGAATCAGTACATTATAACGAAAACAATACCTTAAAATGAAAAGATCTAGGTTTTTATGAACAGAAATTTCTTAAACTGGGTGAACCCCTGTAAACTTTTGTCCAAGGATCCAGTAGACGTTCAAACACCCAATTGATTTGATCAGAGATTGCGGAGAGTCACGTCCAGATGTCAGTTAACGTTATTCTTTTTAGCGTGAATCTGGCCTAAAGCACGAGTGATCAAGCTTATATAAGTGTGCAGCGATCAGATCAGTTGAATCTGCTGTTAAAAATTAACCATCCATTCATCATTTCATCATGCAAAACTAAGAATTAGAATGAGTGTAAATGACGATCGGCGGCGGTTATCTAAATCAGACAGAACTGTAGGTGCGGGTGGATAATTTATTTGAAGCGGTGGATTCGGGTGACGTTTGAGCTCATCCGCGCATCTCTAGTAGAGATGGACATTTAATGAAACTCAAAAGTAAATATTCTAATATTTGAGATACTGGATTTTTGACTTTCATTAGCTGTACGATCTAATCATCAAAATTAAAATTTTTGAAATTTTTCATTTTACATGTAAAAAACCTGGAATATATCAGTTTCAGTTTTTGAAATAAGTTTTAAACAAGAAAAATAACTTTTTCACAATATTTTATTTTTTTCCTGAGATGCACCTGTGTGTGTGTGTGTGTGTGTGTGTGTATAAACCAGAAAAGTATTTTTCATATATGTATAAATAATCTCTGTTCATGTGTTCATCCCTGTTACTGTGCCCCATCAGTGATTATTAATAGACTAATTTGTTTGTCATTCTTTGTGTGCATAATCATTAAAGTAATCAAACACATGACTTTATTCTATTCTATTCAATTCAAATTTATTTGTATAGCGCTTTTCACCATGCATATGGTTGCAAAGCAACTTTACAGCAAATTAAAGTTTTTACAATATATTTAGTAGTAGCTTACTATTGGTGACTGTCAAGCCATTTAAACCATTTAAGTGCAAGAAAATGTAGAAATGTTACTCTGGGGTTTCTGTGGGTGCACACAGGAGAGCAGCGTCTCTGACAGTGCAAATACAGAATTGAGCTCTTTTTCATGGCTACTTGCACTTGAATGGACAAATACGCACACAATTGTCAAATACTGGTCTGAGTGAGTATTCTTGCTAGCTCAGTCTGTTAATCTGTGTATATTTTCAATATCATTTATGTTAATCAAACAACACAAGAAAAAGAAAATCTCATTGCCCTTGACCGAATAACTTTTGTAGCTTTAACAAGGATTAATTAATGTTTATAGTGTGGACTATGCAGTGTGATTTTTACGTTTGATTATTCAATTTTGTAGCTGAATTAAATGGTATGTTGTAAGACCCACATGGAAAAATGTCTATTTCACTTGTCTTTGCTGTGTTTATTTGCTATTGCTTGTAATTTATTTCATTACTATTCACAATGCCTTATCTATATCAGCTTAACTATATTAGTTATATTAGTTTATAATGAGCAATATGTTTATGCATCTTGAAGCAGTGTTTTGTGCTCAGATAAGAGGTGTATGACCAGGTAATTCTCTCACACAACCATTCAAATTATATTAATAGACTTTAATCAGGGAAGTTTTTTTTTTCTTTTCCATTTCCGACAAGAGTGAAAAGTCTGTGAATTAAAGGAGTACAGAGATTTCAATAGATTGTACCATTTAACCACATGCCAACTATTCAGCTGATGAAATGTAAAACATTTTTTAAGGTTGTGGGTACAATTTGTAGAAATGATGACTACAGGTTCAAATCTAGAGCTAGTATGAAATTAATGTCAGTTGCATCTCCCATGCCACGAGTTTACTCCCATGCTGTGATATATTTCTGAATGAAATGAGTTTTTGAACATGGAGGGGAAAAAAAGCTTGGCTTTTATTCATTAGGTGTTGCTTGGATTGTGGAAAAGTGGGCATTACATGTTGGAAATGAAACAACCCCGAATTCTCTGTTATTCCTCTTTCAAAATGTGTAAAGTCTTTTAACAGACCGTGTTTGCTTCTCTTCATCATTCTCTTCTGCAGAGACGTCCTGCTTGGTGGAAGAGACAGAAGAGAGAGGCTGGATGACGAGGAGAGAAGAGAGTAGGACATTCAGGACAGGAGAAAGAAGGTTGGGTGGACAGGAGAGGAGCGGCTCTCCTATCTCTCTTCCATCTATTTTGAACCTTTCTGTCAGTCTCTCATGTCTCCTCAGTCTCTGAAGACAGATGGAAAGCTTCATCTCAACTCAAAGGTAAGGAAGATTGTCAACTTTCAATAACACTGTATCTGTTCATTTGTTTATTTAAATCAGAGAGTAGTATTTGTTTTAACTACAAATAGTCTGCCTTATTAGCAGAGGCTATTTACACTGATGTGTGACTGGGGTAGCCAACACTACAAAAGACAATTTTAAAAACAACAGCTTCAGTGGCATCGATGGTAAATGTGTGTGGAAACATTCAGGTTCCTGGGCACTACAGTCTTTTTCACATTGACCTGATTTCAAAAAGGCCCAGCAGAGGCTGGGCTGATAATCCTGAAGGAGCTGATGAAACAGTTCTCAACAGTCCATCCTCTGCACCTCAATAACTGTTGGTAGCTGCTTAAAACTGGCCTTTCCAGAGGATAGTCATGATTGGCACTAAAGATCTAGCTTCTTTGGTTGTAAAGGTAGGTCTGGACAATAATTCAGTATCAATATATATCACAATATAACTGTAAATTATATAGTAAATAAACATTTCTGATATTTCAAAATACATCACCAGCAGTGTTGAGGAGTATCTAGTTATATTTAACAGAATTATGTAATTTAATTACTCTGTGGAATGCTTGATTCTGATTGGTCAGTCATGACATTCCAAGGTGTGTTATTCCCTGATAACAACTGGTAAAAGCGAATAACACAGACTCACCCGGGCAACTTAAGTCGGCACTATACGCTTGATAGTTTTTCTTGGTGGAAGCTTTGCATTTGGTTAGCTAATAAAATATTAAATCTCAATTCAATATTTTGTGTACAATTTCTTAATTTTGTCATCCTGGGATCGTGGACTCACTCTATTGTGCATTTTGTCTATCTGCTATTTTGTTTTGTACACTGTAATGGACAAGATAACTAACAAACTAGTACTGTAAGTACTAGTACTTATTTCAGCTTAGATCAGTGTTTTGTGTTGAATTATTTACTTTTGTGGCAAGCAGCTGTGTAATAAGTGGGTTAATGTACATCCAGCCAGTTGTTATCTCAAAATAAAGATGTATATTACAATCTTAACTCAAGTGATGAAGGATTTTGAACAGTAGACTAATCAGTGTTGTATGCCACTGTAAGGTTAACTCTGCCTGGTTTAAAAGATTAACAGTTGAAGATTTTTAGTTAGAAATTTAGAAAAGTAATCAAAAAGTAATCAAATTTAATAAGTTACATTAATAATGTATTTGACACTACTTATTATATTTTAAATAGAATAACTTGTAATCTGTAACCTATTACATTTTCAAAGTAGCCTTCCCAACACTGATTACCGGTATTTCTCATACACTGTTTGCCATTCATTGATTTATTTGTGGTGGATGACCCAGTTGAATAAACATGACCACTGCACTTTTTAAATTAAAACTTGGCACAGGTGTTTTATATGAATGCATCACGAAGGGAACCGACTGTCTTCAGAAATGTTGCGATGGCCGTTTCATTTTATCTGATGAAGTAGTGTTCATGAGTGCAGCTGTGGTTTGTGTACAGTCATAAATGGGGAAACCGCTGCTCTGCTGCTCCAAAAGTGCCGCCTTCTGGCAGAAAATGAACTAACTGATATGAACTAAATTGAAATAATAATTTAGTAACTTATTGCATTTGCATTAAATGGTAAGCCGGCTTTAGAGCATTAAGAATCTTTCGGGCTGACACACACAAGTCCGAGGTAAGTATACAGTGTGATACTAATACTCCCACCACCTCTACTCCATGTGTTTCTCTGCACAGGGCCAGTGCACCCAGGTTGCGATTTTCCCAGGTCTCCTCCTCTCCGGCCCCGGGACACCACAGACCCTGGGTGCAGCAGCAGCGGAAGATGAGAGCTGGGCCCTAAACGCGAGGACCTCTCCCCCTTCGTTACCTCCGGTCTTTGAGATCCCCACCTGGAACCGTTTCGCTCCTCTCCATGAGATGGAACGTGACGCTGTGATCGTCGGAACCTCCATCATCTGGCACGTCCGTGCTACCTTAGCTTCAGGTAAGCTGCACACTCGCCGTTTTCCTGCTGCTCTTGTTTTTGATGTTTCTGCGCAGTAGGGATGTAACGATTACCGGTTTGACGATAAATCGTGATAAAAATTCCCCACGGTTAGTATTACCGTTTCATATTTCAATTATCATTAAAACCGTATTCGATTACCACGATTTGAACAACTGATGATAAATAAATACTGTCCAGCATAAAGTTAGGTAACAGTCTCATCTGCGCACGGCACGCAGAGTAGTTTGGTTTTGTGTGAAAAGACGACGGAAAAGCTGGGATGTTTTGAAAGGGTGCTTATGGCGCCGATCCCCACGGAAAAGATCGAGCACGCACGGAAAAACATGATTATTATTATTATCATCATAATAATCAAACTGATATTACAGTAAAAATAGTTTAATAATAATAATAATAGTTTAATAATAGTTTAATAATAGTTGAATGTGTCATATTACACATTCATCTGATCTGATCTTATGGCTGTTGGAGAATAAAAATATTATTATTATAACTATACTTATAAGTGGTCATTGATTGCTTAAAGTAAAGTAGCATACGAAAGATGGCAAGATATGAGACTACATTATAACTGAGAAATATAATCCATTAGGAATGTGACCAGATCTGGTGGCGGGAGATTTCAATAGTCAAACATATCTTAATGATGTCAGACACTGAGTCCTTCATTCTACAATTTATTAAAAACAACTAGGATTCTCAATTTATCCAGAGTCGTGAAGCTCTTGTTTAAATGTTGTTTATTACTGCATATAATTTATTAAAATGGAAGTTTAATTTCATAAAGTTCAACATGTACCTACATTTTTTTTTTTTTTTTTTTGCAATTTGTCTCAGTTGAATAAAAAACTATTTTCCCTATATATTTCATCATTGAGGACTTCTTAAGAAAAGTTTAAAAATCTCGTCTCGTCTCATCTCGTGAGATAAGGGTCTCGTCACACCCCATTATCCATTTACATTTAAGTAAACGCAACATGTTCATTGTGTGTTATAAATCATAATACTCAAGCTACAACTACAAATAAGTAAATATTATAATACATGAAAACTCTTCTTATGAATATTCATAAGATGATAACATATTCTAAGTTTTTTTTTAATAATGCATTATACATTCATTTAAATGTGGGCTTCATAGAAAGGGTTACCAATGTTTTTATTTGACAGAAACTGCCTTTGCTGCGATTGCTGACTGGTATCTGAAGTTAATGTTTATCAATATAAAATGTATCTGACGCCAAATCCACGAGATCGCAAACAAGTATAATCTAACCGTACAAAAATACGAAATGTATTTATTTGACACCAAAGCCCTGACACCCCTTATGAAAATTAACCATGGTTTTACTATAGTAAAAATGTAGAAAACCATGACTGTAGTAACCGTGTTGTTTTGGTTTTGATACTATGGTTCTACTATAGCAGTATTGCAGTAATAGTACTAGAGTAAAACTAGTAACCATGACTAAAACTGACCACAGTTTTACTAAAGTAGGCTGTTTTACATAACAGGTTGTACTGTTACATAACAAAAATGTGCAATGAACTTTTACCAAATAATAAACAGATTAATAAGTTACTATTCTATGATACAGACTTTATTAAAGCACTTATATCATATTTGAAAGAGAATATTAACCATAACATATGTAAGAACATGTTTTACCTGTGACATAAAATGATTACAAACAATTAACTACAATTTAATTTTTTTCTTACATTTTTTTTTTTTAAATATTGGAGATAAAGTAGGTAAAAATCACAAATTTATGTATAAAAAGAGCATTAAGTAACTTGTTCCACTGTAAAACTGTTTTATCTCTACAGAAATTAACAGTATGTTTATAAAATAAATAAACAAAAATGTACGCTACATTTAGAGTCTCATACAGCCTGTTTTCAAACACATCTGACACGAGCAAAAGCAGATGTCTGTATTCTCTACTGTACACCCTACATAACAGACCCCACTGACAATCTTAATTTTAAAAACATTACTTAAAGAGACTCCTTTCATTTAAAAGGATTTTAACATAACAAAATGTATTTGCAAGAAATAATCAGTAATTTTAAGAATGTATAAAATGACATTAACTCACATGAGATGAAGATTTCAGTCAAATTCAAATCATTGGTCTACATTACTGCATGTGGGCAGAAGCAGGCCAGCCGAGCACTTCACATTTTTTCTCTGTAAAGGTGATCTGTGCTTTCAAAAATATGTGCATGATGCTGCATCCATTCCAGTAGTTGTCAGTAAGAAGTCCAGTGAGCAATGTCATACTGGCCAGTAGGTTACAGTCCAGATTAGGCTGCACAGCTGTGTATTATTCACTCCATATGGACTCAAAACCTAAAAAAGAGAAGAATATACTAAATTACTACACAGCAGTTATTTACTTACATGGCCACTTCCCATGTAATAAATATCCATTCAGATGATGTCTTCACAAAATAAACCCTAACAGGGTGATCAGGACCCTAAAGCGAAGTATAAAGAATGTAGATTATATGACTGGCTGAATGTATTATCCTTTGTGTAGACACTTGCAAGGGTTAACTTAAAAGAAAAATCATTTACTGGTCTCAAACATACCAGAACATCATTTAATTAAACTGAAATTGGGTTAAATTTGTGGGAAAGAGATGGAGAAAGAATTGCATTGAGACAGCTGTGACCAAAAAACATACAGCCTCTGAGTTCAGTGTGTAAAGGATAATACACCCCAAAATTATCATTTTTTCAGTTCTTACTCACCTTGGTGGTGTTGTTCTGTTCTTTTCTCTTTTGAACCACATGCTCGTCCATATTATGGCAGTAAACAGCGATCAACTTCAAGCTTTAAAGGGGTCATCGGATGCCCATTTTCCACAAGTTGATATGATTCTTCAGGTTCTTAATGCAAAGTCTATAATATACTTTGATTAAAAAAAATCTCAATGATTGTGTAAAACAACACCCCTTTTACCTTGTCAAAATCAGCTCTGCAAAAATCATCTCATTCCTGTCGAGGTTGCTTTAAATGCAAATGAGCTCCCCATACAGAAGTGCAATATATTCACATACATTGTTGAATATATTGAAATATATTTTAAAAATATGTTTTCCAAATGCATAAAATTCATGTTGCATGTATAAATATATGTACACATATGTGACAATATATTTCATGTTTCATGTGATTTAAGCCTATAAAATATTATACATGATATGAACTTTGTCACACATGCATGGGCACCAGAAGCAAAAAAAAAAAAAAGGTGTGGCCCCAATATATATATATATATATATATGTGTGTGGGTGGGTGGTTGTTTTTTTATATATATATTGGTTGTTTTTTTGGGGCTTGAGACTGCTGGGTAAGTACGCTGAATTGATTTAACAATCAACAGCGGTGTTGGATTAGGAAGGCGGACCAGAGAGAGAGCAGGCACGTCAGTGCCAGAACCTGCCATTTTCTCAGCGTCTGCAGATGCAAGCGAGTGAAGGATGATTTTCGGCAAGTAAAGATTAAAAATGTAAAGTCATCATTCGTTATGTATGTCTGGGAGTATTTTGAGATTTCATGGAACGAGGGAAGAGTCGGAAAAGAGCTTTTATTGGAAAATACTCTGACGCGGTTTTTGCCTCAGAAATAGTCTTAACGACCTCTTCTACTGAACGGAGGAGATACCTTTAATACAACGTCTGTGCGTTTTATTTACAGAAGATTTAGGTGTTAATAGAGGGTTATTAACATATGTACATGTTAATTCGTAAACTATTTTTGCGATTAAACAAAGTAGTTTCCTAGAAAATGGTGTCCTGTACTGGCCCCGCCCCTCTGTGGAGTGACGATCTTGTTTACTTTAGCCACGTTTAGCCGCTAAACTTGCTAACTAGCACATTATTAAGAAAGACCAGAGCCGGCCCAAGCCATAAGCGAACTAAGCGGCTGCTTAGGGCCCCATGGCCACCAGGGGGCCCCCAAGAGTACATGAAATTACATCGTTTTTTTTATTTTTATTTTTTATTTATATATGTATAATATTTCAATGGATATCATATTGGTAATGAAATCTATTATTCAATTAAAAAAAATAACGCAATATTATTTTAACTGGCTCCTGCAGGATGCATGCACAGTTGGAGTATGACAGCCATACGATGCCTGACTGAGGTCATTTAAATTAATTGAAGAAGCAGCGTCACTGCAGCAAAACGATTAACAATGTCACAAAAAAGCACATATCTTTCTGGTGCAGAAAAAGGAAACGGAAGAAATCAGAGGAAGAGAAAAAACAGCAAGATAAAGGTAAGTTAAAAAAATGAGTATAAACTAAACGAGGCTAAATTGCAAGCTAAGGTTAGCTGGCTAGTTAATTAAGCAAACAAGAAAGTTAATGTTTTATTTAACATCCGCAAATTTAAGATTTGCAATATTAATATATTATAATACAACATATTACTTAGCTGGATTAAGATTCAGGTTTTTGCATTCTGTGTAAAAATAACTTTCCTAGATTATATTTTTGGAATAAAAATAAGCTTCTCTTTCATAAACTTGGTGCTAATAATAAAAAATAAGCTTCTGTTTTATACCTTTGGTACTGATAACAGTTTAACATTACTTACATTGGCCTACGTTTGGGGTCTGTGTTATTATATCATTATGTCTTAATGTTTTAGGTGTACAGATGGCTTGCTGCGGTGCTGTGTCATATAGGTTAATGTTAAAATAACTGTTGTTATTGTTGTTGAAATAGCTTTTCTGTTAAAATAACATTCTGTTCATTCAACTATACTCTTATGAAACTTTTTAGGAGCACTGTTGAAATATTTTGGAGGTGGGGCACAACCAGTGCCATCTCCCTCAAGTACCAGTGCTACAGCTGATGCTGATGATGATGATGATGATGATGATGATGATGATGATATTCCATGTGAGTTTAAAACAATCCTAGATGAATTTGTTTATACCTTTTTTGTTGTTCATTTGTTTGTTTTTCACAGACAGCATCACCTTTTAGTATGAAATCTAACATGGCTACATTTACTTTATATTATTATATTTTTATAATAATAATTATTATTTTTATCTTTAATAAGGTACATCCTCTGCAGGTGAGGAGCACTCACCAGAACCTTTATCCACTGATCCTACAGTTCCTTCTGCGTCTCGTTCAACCTCAGTGGAGGTGGCTGGTAAGGTTAGTAGCACTGTGTGTTTGCTCAGTTTACTGTAGAATATCCTGTGATTAATATTTCTAAATATAATTTTTAATTAAATTTCCATATAGGTCATTCTAGTTCTGTGGCCATTGGGATTGATGTCACATCTACTCCCTCAGCTACTTCCAGCCTACACCATGGATCAGCAGCTCCTCCAGTTGACCCAGCTGAGTGGTCATCTATCCTGTCTGACTCTGAAAGGACTGATCTTGTAAGTAGAGGACCATTGCCTATAAAGGAAAACTTTAAATTAAAGTGGAAATTAAAGTGGTTAACATTAGCCTTATATTTTATTATTTATTTTATTTGTAGTTGATTGTATTGCACTTTTTACATGTTGCAAAAAAATAAAGTGGTTAAAGTGTTTACAGCAAGAGCATTGTCTACTAGTTTATTTTGCTACTTTTCAGTACACCACATTAAGTATGCCAACTGGTACTGCAAGACTTTGAATGTTAAAGTGCAAATTAACACCTGACTACTCCTGTGGGTTTGCTACTGTTACAATGAAAGATCACAGCAAGGTCAAGTGTTTATTAATATAAAATGTATCTGACGCCAAATCCACGAGATCGCGAACAAGTATGATGGAACCACAAAGAAACATATAAAAATATTAAATTTATTTTTCCAACTCTTTCAAATTATTTTATATT